>NW_018224973.1:0-1497 GCF_001263595.1 Phalaenopsis equestris | reverse complement strand
CTATTATAAGTGCAGTGATTAATTTTTTCTTTCAACAGTTCAAATTTTTTTATGCATTCCTCATTAAAATCAAATTTTGTATCTTTTTTTAAGAGTTGGCATAATGTCTTAGTTAAGTTGACATAATGTCTTAGTTATTTTTAAAATTTTTTTTATATAACGCCTGTAAAAATTAGCATGTCCTGGAAAACTTCTTACTCTAATCGTAGCAGGAGGTGGTAATTTCTCAATAACTTGTATTTTTGTAGCATCTATTTTCATACAATTTTCATAAAATTTATGCCCAAGTATAATTCCTCTTGCAACCATAAATTGACATTTTTCTCAATTTAATACTAGGTTGATTTTTTTCTAAATAATTTAAATCTAATTCAAATGAAGTCCCGAATATAAAAAAATCATCTATAAATACTTCCATTTTATGTTCAATTAAATTACTAAAAATTAACATCATACATGTTTGAAATGTCGCAGATGCATTACATAGTCCAAAAGACATTCTACGAAAAACAAATATTTCATAAGGACTTGTAAATATTGTTTACTCTTGATCCTCAGGAGCAATTGAATTTGGTGATACCCGGTATAACCATCTAGAAAACAGTAATATTTGTTTCCAGCCAATCTATCCAACATTTAGTCTAGAAAAGGTAAAGAAAAATAATCTTTCATGGTGATCATGTTTAATTTTCTATAATCTATATAAATTCGCCTACCAGTAACTTGTCTTATTGGAATTAATTCATTTTTCTCCTTTAGTTCAACGGTCACTCCTCCTTTCTTTGGAACACAGTGAATTGGGTTTACCCAAACACTGTCTGAAATAAGATATATAATTCCAACATCTAACCATTTTAAGATTTATTTTTTAACAAATTTTTTCATTATTGGGTTTAATCTCCTCTGAGGATAGCTTTAGGTTCATATTGTTCATCTAATAGAATTTTGTTCATACAAATTGAAGAACTAATTCATTTAATATCTGCTAAAGTCCATCTAAAACCTTTTATATATCTTTTCAACATTTTTATTAATTTTTGTTCTTGAATTTCAGTTAAATTAGAAGATACAATAACATGCAATGTAGATGAATCTCCTAAAAACACATATTTTAAATGACAGGTAATATTTTTAGTTCAAGTTCACGTGATTTAATACTTGAAGGAATCAGATTTTTATTATTATTTTCCAACAAATCTAAAATTTCAAATTTGTCCTGAATATAATCTAAATTTTCTTCTTTTATTTCATTTTCATTCTCACAATACTATTCTTGCCTTAATTTTTCTTCAAACACTTCCTTAAATTGCTCATTACTCAGATAATCAGTAACTTTCACCCTAAAATATTCATTATCTTTTTCTATTGCAGGATATTTCATAGCTCTTGCAATATTAAATATTACTTTTTGATGATTGACTCTCATTAATTCTCCTTTTCGTACATCTATCACAGCTCTTCGTATTGTAAGAAATGGTATCCCCAAAATAATATGAA
>NW_018224972.1:182309-196629 GCF_001263595.1 Phalaenopsis equestris | reverse complement strand
TAGACCTCAACCAAAAGTGAGGTCAACAGGTGTGTTGGGCAAGCACCCCGACATATTGGCATTGACCGACGAGATCAACAAAACCAATACAAACTCCTAAGTCAACAGACATAGAAGAAGTTTACAATTGTGTGTGCTATTTATTTTCACTGCGGAATTAACAAGCGAATAGTTGATTAAAATCAGGAGGTAGAAACTTTCGCTGGGGATTGAAGACTGGGTTTGAGTTATCAAATTTTAGGTGCTTAAGCGTATAAATAAAAAGGTAGAAAATGCTAAAAGGAGTGAAAAACTATCTATTTTGGAGCAAAAAATAAAAAATGGTGCAAAAGTATTTTGGCGCCTAAGCGCCAAAACCGGCACTTAAGCGCCAATGAAACAAAGAAGGCTGGACCTAAGTGCAAGAGGCCCCGCACTTAATTGCCAGTGACAGTTACTTGACATGTTAATTCATTTTGATAAAATTTAAAGAGACATTTGAGGAACCTATTGGAAAAAAATGGGTTGTTATAACCACCAAGGATGAAATTATGATTAAAGAAGTTGTGAAAGGAGGCAACCGTGAAAGGAGGCAAGAAGTTGTGAAAGGAGGCAACCCTTGGTAAATACATCGAATTAGGACATATTTTGAAGAGATACCAAGGCACCTCTTAGAAAATTATAAAAGAAGGAAGTTGAGACTTTTAAAATGGGGGAGTCCTGAAAAGTTTTAAGAAGTTCTGAAAAGTTCTTGAAGAAGTTTTGGGAGGAGCTTTTGTAGAAAATATCAGGTGCCACAAATTTATTTTCCTTTTATTTATAGTTTTAATTTTAGAGTTAAGAGTGTTGTAAGAGAGAAGAGATTCAAAGGAACCTCAAGAACTTGGTGGAGGATTTGAGATAAGTTTTTACCTTTATTTTAAACTACTTTTGGTTTTACTTGAGGCTTCTTGTTGGTTTGACTATGATTTTTACCTTTAAACTAAAGTATGGTTTTGTTTTCTCCATAGATTTTGAGTAGTTTTCTTTATCTTTCTCCTTAAAATGATAAGTAATTAAAGAGTTGGATGGAAGTTGTGGAGAGTATTAATTTTTAATGTTGGAAGAAGTTGTGATGATTTAATTCCATGCACTTCATTTACTTCTTGATCTGGCCCATATAGATGTTAAAATTTGTTGTGAGAACATGTAAGAACCGAGATGATATTATCTCAGTCAACTATTAGAAAGAATCACATAAGATTGTATGAATGAGAATACAGTTCATATGATTGAGTGCAAATAAAAAGTGAAATAATATTTGAAGGGTGTAGAGTTAGAGGAGTTTAGATTGACATGCTAAAACCCCCAACTTGGTTTATTTTTTAAGGTTTTGATACGAGATGTTAGCCTCCAGGTGGAGGGAATTCTAGAGTGAGAGCTAGTGTCTTCCCTGCCTAACCTGTCTTCAAAATTAATCAAACTTTAAATTAGCAAATGTTTTTTATAGAATCTCTAGAAAGGGTAAAGAATAATCTTGCTCCTATTTGGAACAACACAATTTGAATACTTCCACAATAGAATTCTTATACTTATTACTGATTCATGACAAGGAGAAAGATATTTTGTATTCAGTGTTGTTCTTTTACTTAAGCTCAAGTTATCTTTTGTAATTTTTTATTTCATTTTTAAACATTAGAAATACCAAAAAGAGTTTAAATTTCATTCCTGTGATAAAAAACTTTAGTTTAAGTATTTGTCTTTTTAAAGTAGAAAGTTTGTTACTTTAATTATCGCATACTGTGAACAATCCCTATGGGTTTGATATCTAGGGCTTAATCAAAAGGTCCAATATTACTTGATAATGATGCGTGTACTTGCGTAGTATCCCAATATATATTAATTTAAAAAGCTAAATTCTTATTTCTCCTAGATCAAGTTTTTGGTACTGCTGTAAAGTAAGGAAAGATAAGTGAAAATTTTATTCAAATACATTGTTATAAGTTGCATATAAACAGTCAGGATCAAGTTTTTGGCGCAGTTGTCGGGAATTGATTGAAAGAAAATTTGTATTTTAGAAAGTCTTATTTAAACTTTAAGAGGAATTGTAGGAATTATAGTAATATATTTATAAAGTATTTTTGTGTGTTTTATTGTATTTTATATTATTGTTAGTGTTTGCATAGTTCAGGTTCTAAAGGACTAGTCCCTTACGATTCTAAATTAGAAAGAACTGTTAAGAAAAGCAGAGAACTGTTAAGAAAAGCAGATGTTAAGAAAAGCAGAAAAAGCAAAAAAATTTAAAATTTTGAAAAATCTAAAAAAAATACAGAAATGGTAGATCAAAATAATCAAAATACTGAAATTCATTAAGAATTTAGATCATTAAGAGAGTATGCCAACCCTACGGTAGATTAACTTTATTGAAGTCTTCAAAAACCTACTATAGTGGCTAAGTCATGTGAGCTTAAACCTGCTATTATCCAAATGGTATCAAATAATCAGTTTGGGGGATCACCAACTGAAGATTCAACCAACTGAAATCACCAACTGAAGATTCAAATTTACATTTTGCCAATTTTCTAGAATTATGCGCTGCATTTAAATACGATGATGTATCAGATGATGCGATAAGACTTAGGTTATTGCCTTTCTCACTTAAGGATAAATCTAAGATGTGGTTGCATTCTTTAGCATCTGGATCAATCAGAACTTGGGGTGATTTAGCACAAAAATTCTTTGCTAAATATTTTTCACCATAAAAAATTGCGAAGCTTAGAAATAATATTACATCTTTTAATCAGTTTGAAGGGGAATCTATTTATGAAGCATGGGAACGATTTAAAGATATCCTTAAAAAGTGTCCAAATCATCCTATACCAGATTGGTTAATAATTCAAACTTTTTATATTGGATTAGTTGGGTCTCTTAGATCTATTATCGATGCATTTGCTGGTGGTTCATTAATGTCAAAACCATTTCATGATGCTTATTCTTTAATTGAGGAAATGGCTACCAATAATTTTTAATGGCCTTCTGAGAGGGTAAATCTTAAAAAAGTTTCCAATATTCATGAATCTAATGCATTTACTATGTTAGCAAATCAAGTTAAAGCAATTTCATAGAAGTTAGATGAATTTGGAATGAATTTTTCTCAACTAAATTCTATGATTGAAGAGAATTCATTAAACTAAATGGTAGATTCTAAAGCATCATTAAAAGCTTTTGATGCCATAAACAACAAGCCAAATAACCCATATTCAAATTATTATAACCCAGGTTGGAAGAACCATCTTAATTTTAACTAGAATAATACTTCAGTTGGTAGTAACCAGCAATGGGGGAACAACCAGTTAAACTCATAGGGAAGCTGGAATAACTAAAGGAATATTAATAATAGAACTACCTATCCTCCAGGTTTCAACAATAATCCACAATTCAAGGAGAAGAAGTTATCTATTGAAGAAGTGGTGTTACAAATGGGAAATCAGTTACAAAGTCAAGGAGCTACAATTAGAAATACTTAGAATCAACTTGGACATATCACAAATTTATTAAGTAATAGATCCTAAGGAAAACTTTCTAGTAATACTAAAATAAATCTGAAAGACCAAAATAAAGAGAAAGTAAAAGAGAAAGTAAAAGCCAAAAGTAAAAGCCATTCAACTTAGAAACAGAAGAGAGTTGGAAGGCAGGGTTCAAAAAGAAATTGAAGAACCAAAAAAGGACTCTCCGAAAGGTTCTATTTCTCCACTAAAAATTGACTTGGAAAAACCCCCACCTCCATTTCCTCGGAGACTTTGTCAACAAAAGTTGGATAAAGAATTTTTAAAATTTATGGAAAGTTTTAAGAAGCTTACAATTATTACAATTAATATTCCATACATATGTTGAAGCCTTAGAAGAAATGCCAAGCTATGTAAATTTTATGAAGGATACTCTCAATAGGAAAAGGAAGTTGAAGATAATGAGACTGTTGAACTTAGTGAGAAGTGCAGTGCTATAATTCAAAAAAATTTTATTGAAAAACTTAAAGATCCTGGTAGTTTTACTATTCCGTGTGCAATAGGAGAAAAAATTTATGGAAAAGTATTATGTGATTTAGGTGCAATCATTAACCTTATGCTTTTATCAATATTTAAAATATTAGGATTAGGAGAAATAACCCCTACTACTGTAACTCTGCAGTTAGCAGATCGTTCAATAACGTACCCTAAAAGAGTTATAGAATATTTCCTAGTGAAAGTGGATCAATTTATCTTTCCTATTGATTTCATTGTGCTGGATATGGAGAAAGGTAAAATAATACCCATCATTTTGGGGAGACCTTTCTTAGCCACAGGAAGAGAAAAGAAAGATGCATAGAAGGGGGAATTAATAATGCACATCAATGATCAAATGGTAACTTTCAATATTTCAAGATCTATGAAATATCCTGCAAAAGGTAAAGATGATGAATGTTACAGAATGAATGTTATAGGATATTTGAGTGAATGCCATTTCAAAACTAAGTATGAAGAGAAATCTAAAGTAAAATATTTGGAACACATGCAAGATGAGGAATTAAATCAATGTGAAGATATTTATAAGGAATATTCAAACTATGTTCGAGAAAGTTTTAAAATTTTGGACACCATAGAAAAAGATTAATCATTTTGTCTATTAATAGAAAAACCTCCTGAACTTGATTTGAAGTTACTTCCTAAACATTTGATATATGTCTTTTTAGGTGATTCCTCTACTTTACCAATTATAATTTCTTCAAATATAACGATGGAAGAAGAAGAAAGATTGATCAAAATTTTGAAAAATTTTAAGAAAGCCTTTGGATGCCAATACCTGATGTTAAAGGAATCAGTCCTTCAATTTATATGCATAGAATTTATATGGAAGAGAACTGCAAACCCAGGGCTGATCCTTAAAGGAGATTGAATCCTATTATGAAAAAAGTTGTTAAGAAAGAAATTTTAAAATTGTTAGATGCTGGAATTATTCACCCTATTTCAGATAGTGCTTAAGTTATTCTAATTCATTGAGTTCTTAAGAAAGGAGGAGTAACTGTGACTGTAAATGAACATAATGAATTAATACCTACTAGACAAGTCACAGGGTGGCGAATATGCATTGATTATGGAAAATTAAATCTAGCCACAAGGAAAGATCATTTTCCACTACCCTTTGATAGACTAGCTGAGCATAAATACTTTTATCTGGATGGATATATTGGTTATCACCAAATACAAATAACTTTTGAGGATCATAAGAAAACAAAGTTTACCAGTCCTTATGGCACATTTGTTTTTAGAAGAATGCCCTATGATTTATGTAATGCCCCTGCTACGATTCAAATATTAATGATGACAATTTTTTGTGATTTAATTAAAAAAGGGATTGAAGTCTTATGAATGATTTTTCAGTGTTCGGAACTTCATTTGACTCTTGTATAGAACATTTATCTAAAGTTCTCCAATGCTGTGAAGAAAAAATTTAGTCTTTAATTGGGAAAAATGCTAGTTTATGGTAGCAGGAAGAATTGTATTAAGACATCAAATATTAGAAAATTGTATGAAAGTAGATCCTGCAAAAATTCAAGTGATTTCTAATATACCTTATCCAATAAATGTAAGGGAAATTAGTAGTTTTTTAGGCAATTAGTTGTTTTTTAGGCCATGCTAGATTCTACAGACGATATATTGAAAACTTCTCCAAAATTGCTAAGCCTTTATGTTACTGGAGAAAGATGCAATTTTTAAATTTGATGAAGAATGCCTAAAAGCTTTTGAGTTATTATAGGAAAAATTAGTCACTACACCAATTATAGTTTTACCATATTGAAGAAAACCTTTGAAATTTATGTGTGATGCTAGTGATTATGCTATTGGAGCTGTTTTAGGAGAAAGATATGATGAAATATTCAAAGTAATTTACTATGCTATTAAAACTCTAAATGAAGCCCAAATTAATTATATAATAACTAAAAAAGAGTTATTAGCAATAGTACATGCTTTTAATAAATTTAGGTCATACTTAATTAGAACTAAATGTATAGTGCATACAAAACATTTTGCTTTTAAGTACTTAATGAAAAATAAGGATGTTAAACCTAGACTTATAAGATGGGTTCTTCTTTTGCAAGAATTTGACTTTAAAATAGTACATAAATAGGGGATTGAAAATCAAATTGCCGATCATTTATCTAGGTTTGAATCAGAAAAACCACTCTATTTTGAAAAAAAAAATTAATGAACATTTTCCAGATGCAAAATTGATCAGTATTAATGAGTGTCGTGTTCCGTGGTATGTCGACATTGTGAACTTTCTTATTAGTGATATTATACCCTATGTAATGACATACCTCCAAAAGAGGAAATTTATATCTGAAGCTAAGACTTATTTTTGGGATGACCCATTTTTATATAAACAAGGGAAGCATCTGATTATTTGAAGATGCGTGCCTCTAGAAGAGACTTATGAAATTATCCAAAAATGTCATAATTCTGATTTTGGGGGACATTTTGGTGTTGATAAAACAACATACAAAATATTACATTCTGAATTTTATCGGCCTACTATCTTTAGAGATGTAAGGCTTATATCAAAAGTTGTGTATATCAAAAGAAGGCTTATATCAAAAGTTGTGATAGATGTCAACGTGTAGGTAATATTTCTAGAAGAAATGAGATGCCCCTCAATTATATGCTAGAAGTTCAAATATTTGATGTCTGGGGATTACATTTCATGGGGCCATTTATACCATCTTTTAAAAATTTATGTACACTGTTAGCAGTGGACTATCTATCCAAATGGATAGAAGCTGTTGCTTTACCTCGATGTGATGCTTTAAGTGTTGTAAAGTTTTTGAAAATAAACATATTTTGCAAATTTAGGATGCCGAGAGTTATCATAGCTGATTGGGGAAGTCATTTCAGAAATGCCATAATGGAGAAATTGTTAAAGAAATATCATATAAACCATAGGATTGCTACTGTTTATCATCCTCAGATAGGTGGTGGGGTTGAATTATCCAATCGTGAAATTAAAAGAATTATGGAAAAAATTATAAATCCAACAAAAATAGATTGGTCAGTCAAACTTGACTATGCTTTGTGAGCATTAGAACAACATATAGAACTCCTATAGGAATGTCCCCATATATGCTAATATTTGGGAAAGCTTGTCACTTACCAGTTGAACCTGTGCATAAGGCATATTGGGCAATTAAAAAGTTCAATTATAATTTGAAAGATGCTGGTGAGAAAAGATTATTACAATTAAATGAGCTTGAAGAAAAAAAAAGGAATGAGTCTTATGAAAGTGCTAAAATTTATAAAGAAAAGATGAAGATGTGGCATCATCAAAGGATTCTTACTAAAAATTTTTTGCCAGGGCAACAAGTTTAGCTATATAATGCAAGGTTAAGATTATTTCCAGGAAAACTTAAGTCCAGGTTGATGGACCTATTTATTGTGATGAAAGTTTATCCTTATAAAGATCCTAAAACCAAAGATCCTAAAACTGAGAAAATCTTTAAAGTGAATGGTCATAGACTGAAACCCTATTTTATATGGGATCAACTTAAATTTAACGATCGAGTAGTGTTGGGTCAACCAGAATAAGCACTGGTTACATCTGGCTGACAACGTTAAACCAAGCACTCTATGGGAGGCAACCCATAGTTATCAGTGAGCTTTTGCTTTAATTATTTTTTATGTGTGATTAAAAAAATTTGGGCATAGTATTTTTGAGACTATTTCATATTAGTAATGATTTTAAGACTTAAGTAAGTTACTTAAATATGTTATAATGAGTATTTGGACTTTAATTTGCTCAATGCTAAATCAAGTACTGGCGCTTAAGCACCAATGCTAGGCGCTTAAGCACAAGCGATAAAAACCATGTGCGAAAATGCAATTTCTAGAAGTTTTAATCTCCAATTAGTTAACTTAAACGTGCCATGATAGTTTTAGGATGTGTCTAGAAGTTATTGGAAGGATTTATGTCTAAAAATAGAAGGGTTTTGTGATGGAATTTCACCCTAGAATCATTTTTAGCTTTAAAGTCTAAGAGAAAGAGAGAGTCGGAGAAAATGTCTTCATGGAAGGTGGATTTGAAGAAAAAGGAAGAGGCCATGAGGAATAAATTCATTTGTCAAAGTGCACAAAAGATCTATAATATTTTCTTAGCCGTTAGTATCAAAGGAATAGCAAAAAAGATCAATGAAATTGAGGCTAACATGACTTTAACTGAGGCAAAGGTAAATGAAGTTAATACACATCTAGACCATATTGGGTGGCAATTAAAAATGTAATTTAGCCATACCAGTTATATGGAGGAAACAAATAAGACAATGTATCTTAAGCAGAAATGGACTGAAGAAGATTGTATAAGAGCTCGTCACCACCATCCATTTTATCAACTCTATATTCCAAATGCCCAAGGAGAGACTAATGAGAGACAGTAATTTGTTCCAATAAATGAAAAATTGAATTAAGTTCTACACTAAGATTTGCCTGTTAAGAGTTATTTTATGTATTAGTGTTAAGTCTTGTTTTTAGTGTTTATGTGATTATGTGTGTTAATGTGTAAGTTTATTTTGTGTTTGTATTTAAAAAAAAATTTCTCATCTGAGACTCTTTGGAATGAGAATTATGTGTTGAATGTTGTTTGTAATCGTTCATGAAAGAATATAAGTGTTTGTTTGTGAAAAAAATTGTGTTCCTTTAGCCTCAAATCGATTTAGTTATATTAGAGAATTTTGAGAGAGAGGAGAGTTAAAGGGTAAGAACATAGTCATTTAAGTAATAAAACCCTTTAGGGGTGGTTTACTTAGACTAATAGTGCATTTTACTTAGGGTCAAAAATATAAAAAATTGTGCACCGGCACCTTAGCGCCACAACCCTGAGCTTAAGCGTGAGGCAGGCACCTAAGCGCCAAATATCAACTCTTAAGCACCGGTTCATGAAAACTGGTTCGCAAATGGTTAATAGTGAAAATTAACCCCAAAAAATTTCATTTTCGCTTCAGTCATCATCTTCTTCCACCGATGTTTGTGATTTTGAGTTTAGGGCAAACCTTTTTATGGAGATTTCTTTATGGATTCGAGCCAAAGTTTCTAGATTTGGATTTCTTGAGGTAAGATCTTCACTTCTATGTAGAAATTTTGGATTTTCACCGTGTATTTTAAGAACATTGTGGATGTACCCAAAATTTACTATTCATGGTGAAAAACTTGGGAAAATCTATAGAAATTACTTAGAAAGTGTAGTTTAAGTCTATAAGAGTTAAGTTTAGTAGATTAGACTTGACCTTTGAAATTACTGTAGAATTTTGTGAAATATGTAGAATGGCCCCATGAATGAAGAGGAGTAAGGAGAACTCCCATATTGATTCGAGCAAGTTTGTTAGTTTGAAAGCTCATAACAGATATAGTGAGGCTCTACAGTCACAAAAAATTGATTCTCGAGAGATGTTTTAAAAATCTAGGTGGATCCGTGGAGGATTTGATTGTTCACCGATGATGGGAATGATTTTGTTGTTTTTCTATTGTGCTGTGATTTATGTAGTGCGGGTGTTCTATGGGAACCTCCCTGAGGCAAATTGGTACCTTTGCACTAGAGGTAATCAACATATTCTACCATTTATCGCCTAATACTTTGTGTTTTTATTCAAACTATAGTCCTACTGAGATGGAACTGGATGAGATTAAATTAGTTTTAACTGTTGGAAGGGGACTCTGGAAAATTATAAATGAGACGAATCATCTTAGTGAAGTTGCAAGGAAAAGAGAAACATCAAATTATTGTATCCAGCAGTGCAAGCCTATCAACATTGGAGCTTTGATTTGTTAGACTATCATCAGTTCTACTACTAATGCAACTACTGCAGGTTTGGGATTTGCTTCCTTAATCTTTTCTTTGTGTGAGCAAGCAGGAGTTCAATATGATAGTTGGGAAGAAGTGTTGTTGCCTCCATTGGAGCTTTGATTTGTTAGACTATCATCAGTTCTACTACTAATGCAACTACTGCAGGTTTGGGATTTGCTTCCTTAATCTTTTCTTTGTGTGAGCAAGCAGGAGTTCAATATGATAGTTGGGAAGAAGTGTTGTTGCCTCCAAAACCAATTACAAGTGTGAATGTGAAATCATATTCAAAACACTCTATTTTTGGTTGCAGAGGAGGATTTTTGAAAATTTATGGAATGTCGACGTCTGCTGCATCCACTTCTGCTACTTCTACATCTACAACATCTACTTCGAAACCATCTACATCCAGAGGTCAGCCTACTGAATCTGAGGAAGTATTTGTTAAAAAGTAAGAAATTTGATAAAAAATTAATTTTACTCCTATTTTTAGTTTTGTACTTGTATAATTAGGGTATAAAAATTCTTTTAAGCAAGCATTTCAATTTTAATTCCTACTTAAATATATCTGTTGTTAAACTATTTAATCTTGTTAAAAATTAAAGTTTTGCGGGGAATGAAAAATATTTCAAAACTTGAATATTTTTTTTTCTCAAATGAGCTACAAGTGAATTTGATTTGAAAAGAAAAATTATCATGTACATGAAGATATACTAGAGAAGTAAAATTTTGATTTATAGAAATGAGTAAGAAAATATAGTTAAAATTTTATAAGTGACAAAAAAAATTAAAATTAAAAGTTCAAAAATGTAGAAATGATAAATATAGTGAAACTATGTTTAGAAGGAGAAATTGTTTTTTTTTAAAAATTTAGAAATTTAGACTTTTATTTTATTTAAATCTCTTTTATTTAAATTAATTTTTAAAACTATTACTATGTTTTTAAGTAAAAGAAAAATATCAATTCTTTACTTTAGGAAGGGAAGAATGGAATTCAAAATTATTAAAGGCCTATCCAGATATAGTAATCCTTGCCTGAAAAGAAAAAGAAAAGAGAAAGAAAAGAAAAGAAAAAGAAAAAGAAAAAGAAGAGAAAGAAAAAGAAAAGAAAAGAAAAAAGTTGAAAAAGGGAGGAGAAGCTTGAGGATTAGAGTCTAATAAAAAATTGGTTCCACATCTGATCTTTGTAAAGTATAAGACTTGAAAAAGTCTTAAGCTTAAGAATATAATATAGTAAGTAAAATTATACTTAATAAAAAATTTTAAGTGAAGGAAATAAAATGCCTAAGTTCTATATTTGGAAAATCTACAAGTAATTCTAAATTAGATAGGAACTCATAATTTTTATACTTCTTCACTTTAAGGATTTCTAAACTTTAAGTTGGTCTCATTCACTAGAATTTTTTCTAAAGTAAATTGTTATATTTCTAGAAAAAAATTTTAGAAACTCCTAAAAAAACTCATATACATAATCATAATTATTTAGTTTTTAAAGATGAAGTCTCACTTCAAGAAAAGTAACATTTTAAGTTCGGGGAATTTTTATACACCTAACATATATAGTGTTTTTATACACATTTTTATACCAATTTTTTGAGATATTGCGCTTTAGTGAAAGGTATTTGTGTGTTTTTTCTTTCAGATACAAGTAAAAAGGTGAAAAATGCTATGGAGTGAAAAAGGATCAAATATGGAGCAAAAATGCAAAAATTGTGCAAAAGTATTTTGGCGCCTAAGCGCCAGAAGCGGCGCTTTAGCACCGGCGAAATAGTGAGGGCCGCGTCTAAGCGCTAGAGGCCCCGCGCTTAAGAGCCAGTGATAGTTACTTGATGGGTTAATTCATTTTAATGAATTTTGATGAGACATTTGAGGCACCTATTGGCAAAAATGGGTGTTTATAACCACCAAGGATGAAAATATAATTAAAGGACTTGTGAAAGAAGGCATTTCTTGGTAAATACATCAAAGGCATATTTTGAAGAGATACCAAAGGCACCTCTTGGAAAATTATAAAAGAAGGAAGTTGAGACTTTTAAAAGGGGGGAGTCTTGAAAAATCTTATGAAGTTCTAAGAAGTTCTTGAAGAAGTTTTGAGAGGAGCTTTTGGAGAAAATTCCAGGCATCACAAATTTATTTTCCTTTTATTTATAATTTTAATTTGAGAGTTAAGAGTATTGTAAGAGGGAGAGAATCAAAGGAACTTCAAGAATTTGGTGGAGAATTTGTATCTTTGTTTTAAATAACTTTTGGTTTTAATTGAGACTTCTTGTTAGTTTGACAATGATTTCTACTTTTAAACTAAAGTATGGTTTTGTTTTCTCCATGGATTATGAGTAGTTTTCTTTATCTTTCTCCTTAAAATGATAAGTAGTTAAAGTGTTGGATGGAAGTAGTGGAGAGTATTAATTCTTAATGTTGGAAGAATTTGTGATGATTTAATTCCATGCAGTTCATTTACTTCTTGATCTGACCCATCTAGATTTAAAATTTATTGTGATAACATGTAAGAACCAAGATGGTATTGTCTCAGTCAATAATTGGAAAAAATCACATAAGATTGTATGAATGAGAATGTAGTTCTTATGATTGAGTGCAAATAAATAGGAAAATAATCTTTGAAGGGTGTACAGTTAGAGGAATCTAAAATGACAGGCTAATGCCCCTAACTTGGTTTAGTGTTTTAGGTTCGATACAAGATGTTAGCCCCTAGGTGGAGGGAGTCGAAGGAACTCTAGAGTGAGAGCTAGTATCTTCCTTGCCTAACCGGTCTTTAGAACTATTCAAACTTTAAATTAGCCAATGTTCTTTATAGCATCTCTAGTAAGGTAAAGAATAATATTGCTCTTTTTTGGCACAATACAATTTGAATAGTTCCACAATAGAATTCCTATACTTATTACTGATTCATGAAAAGGAGAAAGATATTTTGTATTCAATTTTTTTCTCTTACCTAAACTCAAGTTATCTTTAGTAAGTTTTTTTTTTCATTTTCAAACATTTAAAATACCAAAAAGAGTTTAAATTTCATTCCTATGATAAAACTATATTTTACGTATTCGTCTTTTTAAAATAGAAAGTTGGTTACTTTAATTATCACATACTGTGAAAAATCCTTGGGAGTTCGATATTCAGGGCTTAGTAAAAATGTCCTATATTACATGATAATGATATGTATACTTGCGTAGTATCCCAATATATATTAAGTTAAAAATTTAAATTCTTATTTTCTTCAGGATCAAGTTTTTGGTACTGCTGTAAAGTAAGGAAAGATAAATAAAAAATATAATCAAATACATTGTTATACTGTTGCATATAAACAGTCGGGATCAAAGAGCAAGAGATTGAATGCTTTAGAATGGATATTAATGAATACTTAAGCCATGAATATTTCAAGAAAACTCTTGAAAGAGAATTTAAAAAGGAATATATTAATATCAAGATGAGGATATAATTCAAGATGAATCTATGGAAGTGAGTAAAGAGGATGTGGATTATGTTTAGGAAAGATTTAAAATGTTAGATCCTACAGAAGGTAACAAAAATTTGATTTCATCTATTGAGAAATCCCTTGAACTAGAACATAAAATGCTTCCTACACATTTGAAGTATGAATTTTTAGGAGATTTATCTACATTACCTGTTATAGTATCCTCAGAATTAACTAAAATGCAAGAACAACAGTTGCTGGAAATTTTGAAAAGATATAAGAAAGCCTTTGGATGGACATTAGCTGATATTAAAGGAATCAATCCTTCAATTTGTATGTATAGAATCCTATTAGAAGATCTACATGAACCAAGAGCTGATCCTCAAAGGAGATTAAATCATATGATGAAAGAGTTAGTAAAGAAAGAAGTCTTGAAATGGTTAGATGCTGAAATAATATATCTTATTTCAGACAGTGCCTAGGTTAGTCCAATTTATTGTGTTCCAAAAAAAGGTGTGACTATACTGACAAATGAGCATAATGAATTAATAGCAACAAGACAAGTCACTGGTCCAATCTGCATAGATTATAGAAAATTTAATTTTGCCGCCAGGAAAGATCATGTTCTTTTACATTTTTTGGACCAGATGATGGAAAGATTAGCTGGGCATAATTATTTTTGTTTTCTAGATAGATATACTAGTTATCATCAAATACCTATTGCTCTAAAGGATCAAGAAAAAACAAAATTTACTAGTCCATATGGAACATTTTCTTCTCGGCAAATGCCTTTTGGATTATGTAATGCACCTGCAACATTTCAAAGATGTATGATGTCAATTTTCAGTGATTTGATTCAAAAAGGGATTGAAGTCTTTATGGACAATTTTTCCATATTTGGAACTTCATTCAAAATATGTCTAAATCATTTAGAGAAAGTTCTGGATTGTTGTGAAAGACTAATCTTGTATTGAACTGGGAAAAATGTCAATTTATGAATATAGGAGGAATTGTGCTTGGACATAAAATTTCAAAAATGGCATGGAGGTAGATCCTGCAAAAATACAAGTTATA
>NW_018224972.1:70482-166751 GCF_001263595.1 Phalaenopsis equestris | reverse complement strand
ACGAATCATCTTAGTGAAGTTGCAAGGAAAAGAGAAACATCAAATTATTGTATCCAGCAGTGCAAGCCTATCAACATTGGAGCTTTGATTTGTTAGACTATCATCAGTTCTACTACTAATGCAACTACTGCAGGTTTGGGATTTGCTTCCTTAATCTTTTCTTTGTGTGAGCAAGCAGGAGTTCAATATGATAGTTGGGAAGAAGTGTTGTTGCCTCCAAAACCAATTACAAGTGTGAATGTGAAATCATATTCAAAACACTCTATTTTTGGTTGCAGAGGAGGATTTTTGAAAATTTATGGAATGTCGACGTCTGCTGCATCCACTTCTGCTACTTCTACATCTACAACATCTACTTCGAAACCATCTACATCCAGAGGTCAGCCTACTGAATCTGAGGAAGTATTTGTTAAAAAGTAAGAAATTTGATAAAAAATTAATTTTACTCCTATTTTTAGTTTTGTACTTGTATAATTAGGGTATAAAAATTCTTTTAAGCAAGCATTTCAATTTTAATTCCTACTTAAATATATCTGTTGTTAAACTATTTAATCTTGTTAAAAATTAAAGTTTTGCGGGGAATGAAAAATATTTCAAAACTTGAATATTTTTTTTTCTCAAATGAGCTACAAGTGAATTTGATTTGAAAAGAAAAATTATCATGTACATGAAGATATACTAGAGAAGTAAAATTTTGATTTATAGAAATGAGTAAGAAAATATAGTTAAAATTTTATAAGTGACAAAAAAAATTAAAATTAAAAGTTCAAAAATGTAGAAATGATAAATATAGTGAAACTATGTTTAGAAGGAGAAATTGTTTTTTTTTAAAAATTTAGAAATTTAGACTTTTATTTTATTTAAATCTCTTTTATTTAAATTAATTTTTAAAACTATTACTATGTTTTTAAGTAAAAGAAAAATATCAATTCTTTACTTTAGGAAGGGAAGAATGGAATTCAAAATTATTAAAGGCCTATCCAGATATAGTAATCCTTGCCTGAAAAGAAAAAGAAAAGAGAAAGAAAAGAAAAGAAAAAGAAAAAGAAAAAGAAGAGAAAGAAAAAGAAAAGAAAAGAAAAAAGTTGAAAAAGGGAGGAGAAGCTTGAGGATTAGAGTCTAATAAAAAATTGGTTCCACATCTGATCTTTGTAAAGTATAAGACTTGAAAAAGTCTTAAGCTTAAGAATATAATATAGTAAGTAAAATTATACTTAATAAAAAATTTTAAGTGAAGGAAATAAAATGCCTAAGTTCTATATTTGGAAAATCTACAAGTAATTCTAAATTAGATAGGAACTCATAATTTTTATACTTCTTCACTTTAAGGATTTCTAAACTTTAAGTTGGTCTCATTCACTAGAATTTTTTCTAAAGTAAATTGTTATATTTCTAGAAAAAAATTTTAGAAACTCCTAAAAAAACTCATATACATAATCATAATTATTTAGTTTTTAAAGATGAAGTCTCACTTCAAGAAAAGTAACATTTTAAGTTCGGGGAATTTTTATACACCTAACATATATAGTGTTTTTATACACATTTTTATACCAATTTTTTGAGATATTGCGCTTTAGTGAGATATTGCGCTTTAGGAGATATTGCGCTTTAGTGAAAGGTATTTGTGTGTTTTTTCTTTCAGATACAAGTAAAAAGGTGAAAAATGCTATGGAGTGAAAAAGGATCAAATATGGAGCAAAAATGCAAAAATTGTGCAAAAGTATTTTGGCGCCTAAGCGCCAGAAGCGGCGCTTTAGCACCGGCGAAATAGTGAGGGCCGCGTCTAAGCGCTAGAGGCCCCGCGCTTAAGAGCCAGTGATAGTTACTTGATGGGTTAATTCATTTTAATGAATTTTGATGAGACATTTGAGGCACCTATTGGCAAAAATGGGTGTTTATAACCACCAAGGATGAAAATATAATTAAAGGACTTGTGAAAGAAGGCATTTCTTGGTAAATACATCAAAGGCATATTTTGAAGAGATACCAAAGGCACCTCTTGGAAAATTATAAAAGAAGGAAGTTGAGACTTTTAAAAGGGGGGAGTCTTGAAAAATCTTATGAAGTTCTAAGAAGTTCTTGAAGAAGTTTTGAGAGGAGCTTTTGGAGAAAATTCCAGGCATCACAAATTTATTTTCCTTTTATTTATAATTTTAATTTGAGAGTTAAGAGTATTGTAAGAGGGAGAGAATCAAAGGAACTTCAAGAATTTGGTGGAGAATTTGTATCTTTGTTTTATATTTGTGTTTTGAGACTACTTTTGGTTTTATATAAGACTTGTTGTTGGTTTGACAATGATTTCTTCTTTTAAATAAACTACTTTTAAACTAAAGTGTGATTTTATTTTCTTCATAGATTCTGAGTAGTTTTTTTTATCTTTCTCCTTAAAATGATAAGTAGTTAAAGTGTTGGATGGAAGTAGTGGAGAGTATTAATTCTTAATGTTGGAAGAATTTGTGATGATTTAATTCCATGCAGTTCATTTACTTCTTGATCTGACCCATCTAGATTTAAAATTTATTGTGATAACATGTAAGAACCAAGATGGTATTGTCTCAGTCAATAATTGGAAAAAATCACATAAGATTGTATGAATGAGAATGTAGTTCTTATGATTGAGTGCAAATAAATAGGAAAATAATCTTTGAAGGGTGTACAGTTAGAGGAATCTAAAATGACAGGCTAATGCCCCTAACTTGGTTTAGTGTTTTAGGTTCGATACAAGATGTTAGCCCCTAGGTGGAGGGAGTCGAAGGAACTCTAGAGTGAGAGCTAGTAGAGAGCTAGTATCTTCTAGTATCTTCCTTGCCTAACCGGTCTTTAGAACTATTCAAACTTTAAATTAGCCAATGTTCTTTATAGCATCTCTAGTAAGGTAAAGAATAATATTGCTCTTTTTTGGCACAATACAATTTGAATAGTTCCACAATAGAATTCCTATACTTATTACTGATTCATGAAAAGGAGAAAGATATTTTGTATTCAATTTTTTTCTCTTACCTAAACTCAAGTTATCTTTAGTAAGTTTTTTTTTTCATTTTCAAACATTTAAAATACCAAAAAGAGTTTAAATTTCATTCCTATGATAAAACTATATTTTACGTATTCGTCTTTTTAAAATAGAAAGTTGGTTACTTTAATTATCACATACTGTGAAAAATCCTTGGGAGTTCGATATTCAGGGCTTAGTAAAAATGTCCTATATTACATGATAATGATATGTATACTTGCGTAGTATCCCAATATATATTAAGTTAAAAATTTAAATTCTTATTTTCTTCAGGATCAAGTTTTTGGTACTGCTGTAAAGTAAGGAAAGATAAATAAAAAATATAATCAAATACATTGTTATACTGTTGCATATAAACAGTCGGGATCAAAGAGCAAGAGATTGAATGCTTTAGAATGGATATTAATGAATACTTAAGCCATGAATATTTCAAGAAAACTCTTGAAAGAGAATTTAAAAAGGAATATATTAATATCAAGATGAGGATATAATTCAAGATGAATCTATGGAAGTGAGTAAAGAGGATGTGGATTATGTTTAGGAAAGATTTAAAATGTTAGATCCTACAGAAGGTAACAAAAATTTGATTTCATCTATTGAGAAATCCCTTGAACTAGAACATAAAATGCTTCCTACACATTTGAAGTATGAATTTTTAGGAGATTTATCTACATTACCTGTTATAGTATCCTCAGAATTAACTAAAATGCAAGAACAACAGTTGCTGGAAATTTTGAAAAGATATAAGAAAGCCTTTGGATGGACATTAGCTGATATTAAAGGAATCAATCCTTCAATTTGTATGTATAGAATCCTATTAGAAGATCTACATGAACCAAGAGCTGATCCTCAAAGGAGATTAAATCATATGATGAAAGAGTTAGTAAAGAAAGAAGTCTTGAAATGGTTAGATGCTGAAATAATATATCTTATTTCAGACAGTGCCTAGGTTAGTCCAATTTATTGTGTTCCAAAAAAAGGTGTGACTATACTGACAAATGAGCATAATGAATTAATAGCAACAAGACAAGTCACTGGTCCAATCTGCATAGATTATAGAAAATTTAATTTTGCCGCCAGGAAAGATCATGTTCTTTTACATTTTTTGGACCAGATGATGGAAAGATTAGCTGGGCATAATTATTTTTGTTTTCTAGATAGATATACTAGTTATCATCAAATACCTATTGCTCTAAAGGATCAAGAAAAAACAAAATTTACTAGTCCATATGGAACATTTTCTTCTCGGCAAATGCCTTTTGGATTATGTAATGCACCTGCAACATTTCAAAGATGTATGATGTCAATTTTCAGTGATTTGATTCAAAAAGGGATTGAAGTCTTTATGGACAATTTTTCCGTATTTGGAACTTCATTCGAAATATGTCTAAATCATTTAGAGAAAGTTCTGGAACCTTGTGCAAAGACTAATCTCATAATCTTGTATTGAACTGGGAAAAATGTCAATTTATGAATGAACTTCATTCAAAATATGTCTAAATCATTTAGAGAAAGTTCTGGATTGTTGTGAAAGACTAATCTTGTATTGAACTGGGAAAAATGTCAATTTATGAATATAGGAGGAATTGTGCTTGGACATAAAATTTCAAAAATGGCATGGAGGTAGATCCTGCAAAAATACAAGTTATATCAAACCTACCTCCACCTACCACAGTGAGAGGAGTTAGGAGCTTTTTAGGATATGCTGGATTTTACAACAGATATATTAAAGACTTTTAAAAAATTACTAAACCTTTATGCTAAGTTCTGGAAAAAGATTCAAATTTGACTTTAATGAAGATTGCCTTAAAGCCTTTGAAACTTTAAGGGAAAAATTGATCACTACTCCTATAATTGTTTCACTTGATTGAGAGAAACCTTTTGAATTAATGTGTGATACTAGTTATTATGCAATTGGAGTTGTTTTAGGGAAGAGATATGATAGGATTTTTAAAGTTACATATTATGCTAGTAAGGCTCTTAATGATGCTCAAATTAATTACACCAAAGAGTGTTATTAGCTATTGTGTATACCTTTGATAAGTTTAGATTATATCTAATTGGAACTAAATGTGTTGTATAGACTCACAATTTGACTATTAAATATTTGATGCAAAAGAAGGATGTAAAACCAGGGTTATCTAGATGGGTACTTCCTATGCAAGAGTTTAATTTTCTAGTAGTTGATAGGAAAGGGATTGATAATGAAATTGTTGATCATCTATTGAGGCTAGAACAAGAAGAGATACTTGAGATAGAAAAAGAGATTAATGAAACTTTTTCTGATGAACGACTTTATACTGTGAAAGGATGGGAAATAATAGGTATGTTGATATTGTAATTATATTGTTAGTGGTATTTTACCACATGGACTAACAAAACAACCTGAAAAGAAATTCATTCATGATGCAGAATTCAGATTAATGAAACTTTTTCTGATGAACGACTTTATACTGTGAAAGGATGGGAAATAATAGGTATGTTGATATTGTAATTATATTGTTAGTGGTATTTTACCACATGGACTAACAAAACAACCTGAAAAGAAATTCATTCATGATGCAGAATTCTATTTTTGGGATGATCCTTATTTATATAATCAATGTAAGAATTTAATGATGAGACGATGTGTGCCTTATGAGGAAATTCAAGAGATTATTCCAAAATGCTATGATTCTGATTTTGGAGGACATTTTGGGAATGATAGCGTTGTTCATAAAATTTTACATTCTGGATTTTATTGGTCTACTCTATTTAGAGATGTTAATATATATATCAAAACATGTGATCGGTGTCAGAGAATATGTAATACTTCAAAAAGAAATGAAATGCCTCTAAATTTTAATTTGGAAATTGAAATTTTTGATGCGTGGGGATTGGAATTTATGGGACCATTTATACCCTCATTCGAAAATATGTAAATATTGATTGCAGTGGATACATTTCAAAATGGATTGAAGCAACTACTTTACATCAATGTGATGCTCGGAGTGTTTCAAAATTTTTAATTAAAAATATTTTTACTTGATATGGAATGACGAGAGTAATCGTTTTCAATGGAAGACCCAATTTTAGAAATGCAACGATTGCAAGATTGGTGGAAAAGTATAATATAATGCACAAAATTGCAACTGCTTATCATCCCAGACTAATGGTTTAGCAGAAGTATCTAATCGTGAAATGAAGAGAATTTTGGAAAAGAGTGTTAATCTTAGTAAAATGGATTAGTCTACGAGATTACATACTGCATTTTGGGCATATAGGACAGCCTATAAGACACCTATAGGAATGTCCTATTAAAAATTATTTTTTTAGAAGACTTGTCACTTTCCAGTTGAACTCGAGCACAAAGCTTGTTGGGCTATAAAAAAATTAAATTTCAATTTGAAAGAAGCTAGTGAGAAAAGATTATTGAAATTCAATGAGCTTGAGAAAATTAGGAATAAATCATCAGAAATGAATCTTATGAAAATGCTAAGATTTACAAGAAAAAAAATGAAAAATTGGCCATGATCAGAAGATAATAAAAAGGAATTTGAACCTAGACAATAAGTTTTATTATACAATACAAGATTGAAATTATTTCATGGAGAATTGAAGTCCAGCTGGAAAGGGCCTTTCAGAGTTATAAAAGTCTATCCGTACGGGACAGTTAATGTTGAAGACCCCAAGAATGGAATAAAATTTAAATGAATGGGCACAGATTGAAATCATATTTGGATGGTCAAGGACAAGCTTTTAAAGATACTGCAATGTTGGGTCACCCAGAATAAGACTGGGAATATCAGGTTAACGACATTAAACCAAGTGCTTTGTGGGAGACAACCAATTTGTATCGTTGTTTAGTTTATTTTATTTTAGATATTTTATGTATATTTATGTTTATGTCTTTACGTAGTCCATGTATTTGATAAAATATTTAGAAACATCTTTATTTGCATAGTTTATTGAATAATTGAATCGAAACGACAAAAATTTTGGAATTGGCGCATGATGCGCCAGATTGGCGCAAGATGTGCTGCGGATCCGAAATTGTTTAAAATGTTTCAAATGGTGGGTTTTGGTGATTTTTGGTTGTTTCTTATCTATATAACTCCTAAAAATCGAATCCAACCCAAATTTTAGGGCAGAAAACAAGGGAAGAATCACCACTTTTCAATTCCTATGGCTTCCCACTGTAGAAACTCTGCTAGATTTAGAGTTTTCAACTAGAGAAAGTTTGTCAGTTGCGATGCACAGAAGTTACATGATCAAGTTCTAGTGAAGAAGAGGCTTACCAAAGAAAGGGGATTTTGAGTCAAGGATTCAACACATCGAATACTTGAGTTGAAGAGACTATTACATAGAGGCGTTGTGAAGTACTTTGCTACACTATTGCGCTATTGTTGTTCATATAGTAAATGAATTTTACGCAAATCTTCATGGGATCAACCAAGGAATGATTTATGTGCAAGGTAGGTTTGTGTCGTTCACTCCTTTAAGACGAAATGAGATGTTTATGATTGAAAATGTGCCTTTCTACCATTGTGCAAACTTTACCTCTACAAGAGAGAATATGAATGAACTTTACCGCTACCTTACAGATGAAGATGTGAATTGGGAGACCAGAGATGATGGAAATGTTAGTTTTCCTTCATCATTTTTAAATCCAGTTTCAAAAACCTGACACTTCTTTATTGTATCGAAATTATAGCCTACCATGAAAAATAGTAAGGTCACAAAGGAGAGTGCCATTGTGAACTACTGTATTCAAACAAGAAAAACTATTGATGTTGGAGCTATTATCGTGAAATTGTTTTTTGGATGTGATTGTAAATGGATTTATAGCTAGACTGGGACATCCATCCATTATTTTCCTACTATGCACTAAATCGGAAGTACCTTATGAAAGTTGTGAAAAAGTGCTACTTCATTGGAAGCTGATGGATCCAGAAGTCTATTGCAACTGTATTGGAATTGGAGATGAAAATGTTATGAATGTTCTGATGGATCAATGATTTTAGAATTCATCATCTGTTCAACCCTACTATAACTTGAGTTCACTTTCATAGAGGATCAAGAAAATAGAAAAAGATGTGCAGAATCTCATACACGTGATTGAGAATATTACTGAAATGCTTGATCATCTAGATTGGAGACTAAAGGAACATTTTGAAAAAATCAGGCATATTGAAGATGGATTTACACGTATGTTCAAGAATCATTCTTGGATTGAGGAGTAAAATTTAACTTATGAATTTCCATTTCGACCCTTCTACAACTTATATGTGCACTACCAATATATGAGAGATATTCAAGAGGACGATTGTGAAGATTATGTTTGATTTTAATTTATGCATAGAATGTTTTGTGAAGTACTATTTATTTTAGTGTGTTTTGTTGGATTGCATTTTCTTTTCTAATGAACACTATCTATGTTTACATTATGAATTTTGATGTTTAGATTTCAGTGTTAGGATGTTAGTTTGTTTTAGAACACTGAATTTAGAACACTGAATTTAAACACTGAATTTAATGTTTGTTGGCTTGAAAAATATTAGTTTGTAATAGCACGAATTATATATATATTTATATATATGTGAGACTTGTTTAGTTGTTTTGATGTCCGTTTGTTGTTTATGTTTGTATTGGGATGTACTTTCATTTAGAAAACTTGTCATAGTAAAAGACTTTTTATGTTATGTTGTGGACTTACAACTTGTAATAATGATTGTATACTTTCATTATTTCTAGACTTTCACTTTTTCTGCATTTTTAGTATTTTCAGTTTAGTTTTTCAGTTTTTCTATTTATGTTTTTAATTTTCAACAAGTTCTCTAGAATGAATTATGTTTTATTTAATGCTTTAAACCATGTATGTAGTTTTACGGTTAGTACCTCTAGAACACCGAGCCCAGTTTCAAAGTTAGAAATCCTCTACATGTTAGATTTTATTTTTCATGCAGTTATTATTTTCTTTCACTTACTAAATTTTATAATAATAATATATTTAAAATCATTTAAAAACTTAAGTTTGGGGAAAGAAAAAAAAATTCTTTTGAAAAGGAGTAAACGAAATTTTATTAGTCCTTAAGTAACTATATTTTTAAAATTAATTTAACATGGCCTAGGATATTAAGATTTAACTTTAAATGACTATACTTCTGTTTACAAATATTGTGGTAAATTTAGGTAAAAAGTTTTTAATAATGAAGATCAATTCTAAAGTTAAAGTTATTTAGTATGATAGGATAAGACTATGTTATCCTATTTAAAGTAAAGGAAATAATATTTTTGAATATTTTTGAAGTGTTAACTGAAGTGTTAACAATTTTAAAGTTTCATGTAAGAAGAAAAGAATGAGACTTTATGAAAAATCATAAACTATTATGAATTTATAAGTAAAGAAAGGTAGGGAGTTTTAACTTTAAGAAGAGGATAGTGAAGTTAAAAATTATTAAAGGCTATCTCGATATAGTAATCCTCATTTGAAAAAGAAATAGAAAAAGAAAAAATAAAGAAATGATTGAAAAGATCCTCAAAAAAAGAAAAAAAGAAGAAAAAAAAAAGAAAAGGAAAAGAAAAGAAAAAAAATAAGTGAGGAGATGCTTGAGGAGGTGCCTAATAAAAAATTGGCTTTACTTTAATCAACTTAAGGTAAAATGTTTTTTACACTTTCTAAACTTGTATTAGATTATTAGTAGCATTCCTATTAAAGTTTTCATTAAGTTCTTTTTTATATGAATGTTCTAAATGTCCTTAATATGAAAAATTGCAATTCTTCTTGAAATGAATAGAGATTCAGAAATCTTAAATTTTATTACTAAGTATTCCTAGACTTAGAATTTAAATCTAAGTTATTAAGGGTTTTTCTTAAATTTTGCCATACTATTTAATAAGCTAAAGTATTGAAGTTATAAGTTAATCTCTATGCTAAGTTGTATGCTTCTATGTAATAAAAGTGTCACTTGAGGACAAGTAACATTTTTGTTTGGGGGATTTTGATACACCCTAATAATATACTGTATTAAGCACTTTATTTTTGTGTATTTTTGGTGATATTGCATATTAAAGAAGGGTATTTTTATATTTTTGTTGCAGGTTTATCTTTTTTAGGCATTTGGAGATAATATGGTAAAAAGGATGAAATTTGGAACAAAAAGAGCCAATTTAGGATTATGGTGCATCATACGCTAGATCGGCGCATGATGCGCCAAAATCCAAAGAACTGGGGCATGATGCGCCAAGGTGGAATTTTTAAAATGAAGGCGGTTTGTGAAGAACTTTTGCTCGAATTTTAAAAGGACACTTGTTCTACACAACACTTAGAGTGATTCAATGCATCTAGACACATTGGAAGGTTCATTTATGAAGGGATATGACCCTTAGATCAAATAACACATCTTTTGAATTCAAAAGAGTTGCTTTTGGAGGAAAGTTTGAATTATTTTCCAAAGGAGGAAGCTCAAAATAAGAGAAGCAGACTTCTCATGTGTGAGTGTGTGATGTGAGGGAGAGAGAAAGTTGCGTGAGTTAAAGAGAGAGAGAATATGAGATTTTCTTCTAGGTTAGTAAGAGGAGAGGGAAGGTGTGAGATTTCTTCTTCATTACATTTCTAAGAGATAATTAGGAGTGATTGTAAAGAGAGAAAGGCTTGGAGAGAACTTCTAGGGATTTGCTTGGGAAGGATTGTGAGTTAAGTTGTGATATTATTTCTTTTATTTTGTAAACTTATTTTTATATATGAAAATCGTGTTTTATCATAGCATTCTCATGAATTCTGAGTAGTCTTCTTTATTCTTCTCCCTACTTTAAAGATATGATTTTGTGAAGAATAAATTTAATTTTCCACGGTTTTAAATGATAATAATTTTTAAATGATAATTTTCCACGGTTTTAAATGATAATAATTTGTGATGGTTTGAACTCTGATCTTCATTTACTTTTCAATCTGGCCAATTGAAATGTTAAAATTTGTTAAGAGACCTTTGTCCTTAAATGAGTATGATTTCTACAACATGGGGAGAATCACATTTAATTTTATGGGAGAGTATGTCATCCATGAGATTGGGTGCAAAAAAATAGGGAAATATACTTTGTTCGATGCATATTTAATGATTTTAAGGTGACATATTAAAACCCCTAATTTGGTTCAGTTCATTGGAAACTAATACGAGATTGTTAGCCCTCAGGGGAGGGAGTCTAGAGTGGCAATCGGTATCCTCCAAGCCTAACCACAGAATTAGGGACAAAATTCTGGATTACTCAATGTTATTTAAAGAACTCGGAAGAGGGTAAAGAATAAAATTGCTCCAATGTAACACAAAACACTTTTTAAATATATTTTCAAATAATTTCAATTCCATCACAATCCATATACTCATTGTAAAGGGAAGGATGCTTTCTTAAATCTGAACTTTTGTCACAACAACAAAAACTTTGTTTAATTTTGGCAGTTTTACTTTTAAAAGTTTAGTATTAAATTTAGTTTAATTCTTGTAGTCCTACATCTACATTTTAATTAATATTCACCTGAGTAGTAAATTTTCAAACATCCCACTTTACTTTTATTTTTTTTTATTTGTTGTTGTTATAAAATAATTTTTATAATTTACTTTAGGATTTTGCAACTTTACTGTGGGATCAAGATTTAGGTCTCCATTAGAGCCCTTTATTACTTGAACGATACATATACTTGCGTTGATATTAAAAGAGATATTGGTAGTTTAAAAAGAGTTTTAAAAATAAATTATTTTTATAAAAAAGTATTTTCATTGGGATTATATTGCATATTATTATAAATCAGCTTGCATCAATTTTTTAGCGGCATTGAGTGGTGTCAACTTCATAAATATTTGCATATAAAAAATCTTATGTAATATGTAAAATCTCTGACTGATTGACTTCTGAAGAAGCTAACGATTGTGGTTGAGACTGTCCATGAACTGTAGCCATGATAGCCATGGAAGTGGCCATCTCATCCATCCTTATCTCCATTTGGCTGATTTGTTCATCCCTTAGTAGAACAACCCTACCGAGATAATCTACAATATTCACTTCAATGAGAGGTTCGGTGTCGTATGTAGATGTAGTGGCTCTAGTTTCGATGACATGAATATCCATGAAGTCTTTATCGAGATTGTCGTTAAAGTCAAAATTTTCATCATCATCATCATCATCAACAAAAATTCCATGTTCTTGGGAAAACTCAAAAATTTTGACCCTGAGCTTCACAACCTTTTCTTCATATATTGATCCTTGTATTACATTAAGATCTAGGGGAATCTACTAAACATCCTCCATTTGCTCATCCAACTTGGTAGCAATAGCTACGACGATGTCGGATATTTGAGACCCTTGCTTCATTCCATGATCCTGCCCTACAGGCTTACTGAATCGTATTGGTACGACAACCTTGGGTACCCATAACTTTTTCTTTGACGGTGATTTCTTGAGACATGGTGTCTCAACAAAGGCAATGGCATGTCGAAGAGAGGTATCCTCCCCATGGTGCAAAACAAATATAGTACCGGCCAACCTCCTCATCATTTCCTTATGAACTTTAGAGATGTCGCTATGATTGGTAATTGATAGAACTCTTTGACCCAGATGTGACTTAACCAGTAAACGACCTGCGAGTTTTGGAGTAGCATCAGTAGAAACGGTGGTGATGATGTTTGTATAAATTATGCTTCCCAAGCGGAACCTGATAGGAATGCGACCAGGTAATGTTTCAATTGATCTTTGTGTTCGTCTGGCAGATCTGAATTTTTTTAGAATTTCTTTCTTCATTCGATGGGATACTGTACATCATACTCCTTTAAGTAATTCACTAACTAAACATCCCTCTTTGGTAGCTAGTCTTTGGAATACTGTACTAACTCGGGTGATAGGAGTGGGTTTCTCCCTCTCCCTACCATGTCCATGAGGTAACGGTAAAGTAGCAACAATCTCTTAGATACTTTCATACCCATTGGTGTCCATTAAAGGATGGAACCTACTCCCTCATAGAAGTGGATAGGTTTATGGTAATTTCAATTCCTTCTGATGAGGAATTTCATCAATAGACATTTCTGCATAATTATGGGCTTTAGCAGCCCTCTAGACCTTTCCACTGCAGTTTCTCCTTTGTGACCGAGTTAATGACACAGACTATGAACTTGATCAAATTTCAAACACCGATGTCGAGATGGTGAATCATTCAGTTGTGTCTTCAATGATCAGGAGCTAACAACAAGCTTAGAAATTTTTAGGGCAATAGTTTTCACCTTCTTGCAAGAAGGGAAATCCTCAGACAGTTCAGGCTGAATTTAGTGAATGGCTCCTGGACTTTTGGAGTGGAGCCTTTCTGAGCAAAACTTCAATTTTATCGAATCCGGCTCCAAACTTGATGGTGGGGGCAACGTTGCGGGCATCGCGGCTTGTTATCAGGTTGCATAAGAAAGTGAATGTATGTAACACGATTGCAGCAACTTAAAAAAGTAAGATCTGGGGTTATTTATTTGGCCAATACCTTGTAATTCTAGTGTGAACACTAAAAATTTACAAAGGTTGATCTATAGACTGGGAAAGTCTTTATCTTAATTTTAGTTTGTGAAAAATATTTCAGAATTTAGTAAAAGTAACTTTAAAAATTAGAGAATTTAATTAATTATTTAAATAAGGTTCAACGAGCAAGTGCAACATGACACAATTTGATTTAATTTACAAAATAGAAAACCAAACTTGTAAGGGAAAGTGAAGTTTAGGACCTACTGAGAGTCCGATTTCACAATGCAGATCACCTGGGTGAAACTAGTCCACCAACACTCCCATACAAAGATTAAAAGTCCTAATGAACTCCTAAACCTCTCTATTCAAAAGTGATTGAACAGACTGTCCTGGAGTCTAAAAGAGTTAA
Organism: Phalaenopsis equestris; assembly: GCF_001263595.1. Taxonomy (NCBI): domain Eukaryota; kingdom Viridiplantae; phylum Streptophyta; class Magnoliopsida; order Asparagales; family Orchidaceae; genus Phalaenopsis; species Phalaenopsis equestris. The sequence continues at coordinate 152,862 of NW_018224972.1, read as the reverse complement.
GCGTACTTACGCATGAAATAACTGGGTGAAGCATGTCAACATAAGAAGGGTAATTTGTTCCATAAGGGACATGAACACATTACCGATGTATGAAGACAATATTCCTTGATTTAGATGGAGAGAGAAACTATTCCCCAACGGAATCGTCAGAAGCTGGTCGACACTATTTTGGTTGGATAGTTGCCCGTTGGAAGCTGTTAGCCACCGGAATTGAAATCCCATTGCCCACTTCAGAAAGGCATTTTTAATTTACTTATGTATATATAGTGTTAGAAAAATATTAAATCAAACTAATCCCATATCTTTAAAAGTTTAGATCAAAGAGGACTACACCTTAAGCTATGTATCTATCCAGAAAGATAAACACAAGACTTAAGTGTGAGGCTCGATCAAATAAATTAAGAAATATATGGCATCTGTTTGGTCTACAGAAACCAATTTTTTAGCCGACAAGTTCCCCTATTTAATGTGTAAAGTTAAATAGGGTTTATTTAAATAGGGTTTATATTATATTAAGCTGGGTTCATTAAAGTTTCCTATAAAGGCAAGCCCTTATAGTTAATTACATCTTAGATAACTGAAGTCACCTAAGAAAAGTTTCGATAAAAATAAGGGGATATTGTCTTCAAAGAGGTCAAAAGAATGCGACTTTTTAATAAAATCAGACAAATAAGTGTGAAGGGGGAATGATTCAAATTTGAAACATTTTACTTTTGAAATCTAAATGATGAAGAACTAGGGGATGCCACAGATCCTAAGAAGAATCTCGGTGACTTCCTAGTCTACCCTATAGTTTGGTTTCAATTTAGAGGAGAAATATTTAAATGTTTCATCTTGATAATTTTATTAATCAGGGCTTACATTCATGTGAAACGATCACACAAATAGCCTGGAATATGTGAGGATTTAGGTTGTGACGAAAGATAACCTTCAAATCCTAAGACGAGTTACGGATTAGATCGTATAGTAGGGTTATACAAAGGCCTAAAGAAAGGCCTAAAGATAAGTTGATGAGATAAGTTGATGATTTATGTTGCACTAGGCGGACAACCTCGAAGTCCTATAACTTATTGTTTAATTCTAAGGAATGATTTAGTTGGTGTAAACATGTTTTGCTGTTGAAGATGGCTGTTCTGTCCACAATGCTAGCTCTAAGCTTCGCATCCTGGCAATTTTAATTTTTTGAATGAGGTTATTTAAATCAAATGTTGTAAAATCAAATGTTTCTTAAGTTCATGGTTATTTAAATATTGTAGGGAATGTTAAAGTTGATTAGAGCGACACCGGTTAGGATGCTACGGTTCTCTCATTCTGACACCACTATTTTCTTTGAGATTCACTTAGTCCAAATAAAATTACTAAACTCAATTTAATGAGTTCCATAGTTTTATTTAAACCATGGGAAAACTCGTTAGCAACCGTAGGTTACCTCCTCCAAGGGATTTCCGGTCATCCGAAAAAGACGTTTTAATTTAGTTGCAATTTTTATTTTGTTGTTTTGTTTGTGATCAAATTTTGAGTTGTCTTATATTTTGACTGTTGTGGCAGTGAATTTTTTCGTATTTAAGTTTTAGTTTAATTTTGGTTTTGGTTTTAACATGCAGGGTGACTTTAAGTAAGAAACAATAGGTATTAAAAATAAATGCAATAACTTAAAAGTGTACCTGTCGATTCTTGTCGCTTCTCTACCTGAAAGGTTAGCTTTAGAAACATGAGGGTTTCTTTTCTAGTCCTCTAGGAATAGTCAACAAGAAAGTCCTGTGGCTAGACCCTAACTACTAATGAGGAGCCTAGACCGTAAAAAAAAGTGAGGTCAACACCTACTAGACGAACATATACTATAAGTAGAATCTTCCAGTGCCAGACATTGGGAAATGTATTTTGATCTAGCTTTTTTATCAAGAAAGGATAAAGGGTTACAGAAAGTTGTACCAGGGAAAGAAGGGATTTGATTAGTTTTTATTAGGTCAGATCAGGGAATGTCAAGATTTTCTTACTACTTGACAGAATAGTACATGAACAATGAGATAGAATATGAAGATTTTATTAACAAATATGAGTTGGCATAATCAATGGACATAACGAACATTGCCATCTATGGGGATTCACAACTCATAGTTCAGCAAGTTGCAGGACACTATAAGATTCTAAAGCCAATATTAGCAGAATACCAACAGTATAAAATGAAGTTGTTAGAGAGGATCCTCAGTGTTAGTTCGTATAGGAATCCTCAGTGTTAGTTCGTATAGGAATCCTCAGAGAGATAACACCCTTGCTGAAGTTTTAGATAAGCTTGCTAAAGAATTGGCATGTCCACTAAAGGATTCCATTGACATTACAGTATACAGACGTCAAGTTTTGTCAAATTTTGACCTCACAGTCTACGCAAGTTCAATAATAACTGTAGTGGGTGATGATACCAAAGATTAACGCAGGCCATTAAAAGTTTATTTGCCAAAAATAAGGCTACCAAATGACAAGTCAGAAGCATATCATACCACGAGAAGACCTCTATCATATGCTCTAGTGGGTAATGTCTTTTATAGAAGGTCATTTGATCAGATGTGAACCCAATGTCTGAGGAGAGTAGAGGAGCAAGCTATCCTTAAAGAAGTATGCGCAGGATTTTGTGGAGCTCCTTAAAGAAGTATGCGCAGGATTTTGTGGAGCTCACCAGTCAGAGTGAAAGATGAAGATGAAAATTAAGAGACTCAGATAAAATTGGCCAGAAATATTGATAGATTATGTGGATACAAATAAAAAATTTCACCTATATTAAGTGCATGGAGTGGACATAGACCAACCTCCAAATGTACTACGCTCGATCGTCACCTCATGGCCGTTCGAGTGTTAAGGCATGGATATAGTCGGTTTGATAGACCCTCCATCATTGGAGGAACACAAATTTATTATCACTACCACAAATTACTTCTCCAAGTGGGCAGAGGAAATGCCATTGCATGAGACTACACTGCACCACGTTCTTCAGTTTTTCAAAATTCGGATTATTACTATTTTAGTGTTCCACACAGAGCTATTTCTGACAACGGGTCAGCCATCAAGAGAACCAAGATCAGCAGCTTTGTTAAATGACATGAGATAGATTGAAGGTACCCTACAACTTATTGCCTCAAAGCGACCAGCCTAGTCGAGGTTATCAATAATGCTCATGCAGATTTTAAGGAAAAAATTTGATGAGAATAAAAAAGAATGACAAGAGAAGTTGTTAGATGATTTGTGAGCCTACCAGACAACGTTCAGAACTCCTACTCAGTGTACACTATATGCACTCATGTACGGGACTGAGGTCATACTTTTGTTGGTGGTTCAACTACTGTCTCTCAGAGTCGCTGTCACTAACCAGATCACAATACAAGATAATGTCAAGCTCTGACTTGCAAAATTGGTAAGTGTTGAGGAAAAATGATTAAAAGTGCAACAAAATCTAGAACTTTATCAAAAAAAGATGGTTTGAGCCCATGATAAACTAGTCCACCCAAGATCTTCAGTATCGGTGAACATGTACTCGTTCGCAGAAGATTTATCCTTACACACCGCAAGATAGGTGAAAATTTTGAACCATCTTGAGAGGGACCATTTGTAGTGAAGAAGGTCTATTCAGGAGTATCTTACTAGCTAGTGGACTTTCAAGGTGAGAGTCCTATGTTACAAGTCAATGAATGATATTTGAAGAAATATTATAAAACTTAATGTTCTCTAGGATGGATTTTGAAAGTGATATTTCTTCTGAGGATGGCTATTTGGTCAGCGTCTGTGACTGGGTCCAAAATTTTGTAATAAAATTAATGTTAATAAAATTAAATCTAAATTTTGCACTTTTAAATCTTTCCTTTAAATTTGAATTTTTATAAATTAAACTAAATAAAATGCTTGCACCTGTATGATCCTAAAATCCACTTAAACATATATTGTTATTGTTCTTATTCATTTTAAATTTCAATGAGCATATGTTTTCCAATTTTTTGCAGAAAAATGTCAAGTTAGAAACTAATTATCTTCATTAAAGATGGCATAAATCTTGCACTTAACAAAGAGAAGTCAGCGTAGGGTGGTGTTGTGAATTTTGACTTGAAGTACAGTCAAGTTAATGTGGACTGTGTAGGCACCGTGATGAGCATTGTTAGCTGCCGAGAAGCAGAGGGGCTACAGTCACTGCTTAGAATTAGTGTCAGAGAGGTTTTTATAATGAAGAGAATGAAGGCAGAAATGTTTCCAGATGTGCATGACCAAATGGAACCTTGTCAGTGCTTTGGTAGAGAGGGTTCCTGATGCACCAACTGAAATGCCAACCGCTGTAAGCACAGAGTCTTGGAGGGATTGGAAAAAAAGATGTGCAAGGAAGCAGTTGCGATGCTTACTTCAATTCATAGTGAAGAAGTCTACGATCAAAACTTGAAGGAGACTTCCACCAGTCAACTTATCATAAAGGATGAGCCAAAAACAATTACAAAGCCTACATCTTCAGAGATCTCTCATGAGCTTTGTGCGGTATGCCCCATGTGTAATGGAGAAATCCCAAGGACATGTTGGCACTATTTAGGTATGGGGAGTTGTCAATTAGAAGTTGTCGGCTGCTGGAATAGAAATCCTGCCGCCCACTTCGGAAAGGCATTTTTAATTTACATATATATATATATATATATATTGATATATATAGTTTTTTAGAAAAATATGAAATCAAATTGATCCCATATCTTTCAAAGTTTAGATGAAAGAATACTACACCTCAAGCTATGTATCTATCTTGAAAAATAAACACAAGACCTCAGAGCGAGACTCGATTAAATAAACTAAGAAACATACGACATTTGTTCATCATCCCCAAGTGACCTAACCTAAGAACCATTCACACTAAAACCTTAAGATCCTCATCTAGACTCAACCAAAATGCATAAGTTTTTTTCTTATACCTTAATCTACTCAAGCGAGTAAATCTATATGGCTTATATGGTATGAAATATAGTAAATATGTATAAAGAATCAGATGAAGCACGGTTTAGGGTTGAGGTTCATTAACATTGTTTGATAAGAGAGGCCTAAATCAGATTGTTGTGGTAGCTTCAAGTGGGTCCAAGGAACCTCCAGATGAAGTCCTAGGCCCTAGTGAATTTTCTAGGTATGATTTCGATCAAAGTGGATTTCAGGTGTTAGTCTAAATTTAGGTTAGAGGCTATTTGGGATGGAGCCTTTTTGGGGAATCAACTCTTCTCACTGTGGTGATGGTGTGTGTATAGTTAGTTGGAGTTTGGTAGACTTCGGAGATGTGGAGAAATATGTCTTAGTTTGAGCTAAAATTTTGAAATCAAATTGAGCTCTCAAAGTGGGAACTAGAGGGTGAATGCAGTGAGATTGAGCTGAGGAGTTCTTGGAGAGGTTTTGGAAGCAAATGGGTAGAGTTTCACCAAGGATTTTTCTAACCTCCCCTTTGGCCATGGATGGGTCAATTTAAAGCCATGGCTTCTTTGTGGAGCTCAGAGCTTAGAAGTGGGTGCTAAGGCTTGCTGAGGTGGAAGGATGAAGAGCTCTAGTGACCAATCAGGCTTGGCCAACTCAAGGAGGTTTAATTTTTGGTTTAGACCAATAATTGAACCTTTTGCCTGACTATTTTCGGTGGCTGAGGTGGTGGCTAGCCAGATTATGGCCACTTCTTTGCTCAAGGAGATCAGGGGAGGGTTAATTATGATTTACTTCAAATGGCAAGTGATGAAGGTAAAGTATTTTCAAAATAATGCTAAATATGGATAAGATCCCTTAAATCAAGGGACCATTGGTCCATAACTCACCTAGGTGGTTTAGATGGGTTTAGGCTGGTTAATGTGTCCAAATGGTGGCTGTAGTGAAATTAATTTTGTCACTTAGGTATGGCTAAGTCAATTTTGGTGAAGGGGTTCAATTTGGTTCAAATTTTCTTGAAGTTGGGATTGGGTTAGGCTAGCCATGGTATTGGACTAAATTGATTGATCAATTTTTTGTGGATGATTTTCACAAAGAATTTAGAAAAGATTCGGAGTGGTTTTGAATTGATTTGGTTGGTCAATTTGAAGGAATTTGGACATTTGATGAATTTGGGTATGTTGGGTTAGACTTGGGTATAGGTTGGGCTAGGGTTAGGCAATGTCTAAGTTGATGGCTCAAAATGGTGTAGGTTAATGTCATGAAGAATTCTCAACATTGATTGGGTGCCAATTTTTGGGTTAGGGCATTCAATTTGGTAGAATTTAGACACATGGCTAAATTGGGGCAAATTTGGGGATTTTGGATTGGGTTGAAATTGAGTGAAATTGAAGCTTGATTAAGGCCAATTGAGGGCTAAATTTGATGTGTATAGATGTTTCAATGAGTTTATGATACATAATTGGGGCAATTGGAAAGATTTGCGGGTTCAATTGAGTAGGAATTTGATTTTGGGATAAATTGGGGCTTTTTGATTTTGGTTGAAATTGAACTCAAATGTGGGTCAATTGGACTTGGATTTAGTTTTAAATGATAATAGTCATATTGAATTTTAGTTTAGAATTGAAATTGGGGAAAATTGGGGTGAAGTTAAGGGACATTTGGGGTGAAGTAGGAGAAATTGGGCCTTTAAGGACAATTTGGGGGTTTGGTAAAAATGGTCAAATTGGTCAAATTGGGTTGGTCAAATTGGTCAAATTGGGTTAAATTGAAGGGTTCAAATTGATTTTGGGGACATTTGAATTGATTTTGAGGTTTTGGGAAAGTTTAGACCACCAAGGGTATTTTTGTAATTTTGGCCAAATGAGGGGTATTTGGTAATTTGGTGATTTGAGGAGTTTTGGGCAATCTCGGTGGTTTCAAATGGTTTGAGATGATTTCTGAACAAATTTGGGTATTGTGGGTGACTTTGGGATTTTTGGTCAAATTTGGGGTTGGAGGGTATGTTGGCGATCAGGACCGTCGCCGCCGTCACTACCAGAGGTACGGGCGCACGTCGTGGTTTGAATGGGGTATTATTGATTTTAGGAGTTGCCAAATCTCTTTATCTATCTCATTGCCCTAATTCTTGAGTAACTTATTCAATTTGGATTATGTCAATAATCCTTAAAGATAAGAAACTTGGAAAACAAAAGGGGAAGGGCTAAGGATGATAGAAAACAGAGATAGAAAATGTCAAATGATAAACTTATTGCTGAAATCTTTAGAACGTGTCATTACTTAAATTTTATTGTAGATAAAATCATAGAAAACTTTGTAACCAAATTCTATTCGGGTTCTTTAATTCTCCTATAGAAGCAAGCTTCTCTAGTTAGTTACATCTTAGATAATTGAAAATTACCTAAGAAAACTCCTGATGAACGTCAAGCATTCATCTCCTAAAAAAAATTTTAATGTTAAAATAACATCAAGGTCATGAACATCAACTGTTCATTCCTAAGAAATGTCGATTTTTGTCATTTTAATGTCATCTTCAAAGTTTAAGTTTTGTAGTTATCCTAAAAGTTTTAGGTTTTGTGGCTGTACTAAAAGTTTTAGATTTTGTCATTTTTTTGTTATTTTGTTTGTCTTTTATTTTATTTTTTTTTTCATTTTGTCATTAAAATTTTGTCATGTTTCGTCATTTTGTTTTAGTTTTATTATCTTGAAATTCTGCTTTTGAACATCGTCTTGCAAAACTGAGTTAGCACACCCTATAACATGCAAATAAAATCTAAAGCAAAATTTTACTTGTATCTTCAATGATCCTGCAAAAACAAGATTAACATAAGGAAATAAAATTTATTGTCATATCTTTATTTTAATTGTCTGAAGTATAGTTATTCAAGACATCATAGATTCATTATCGGTTGAATCTAAAGGTTTTGATTCATTGTTAGCTGAAAAAGTTTTGGTTAAGTGTTTAGGTTCATTGTCGGTTAAATCTGGAGATTTTGATTAAGTGTTTAGATTCATTGTCAGTTTAATCTAAAGATTTTAATTTTATATTAATTGTTTAGATTCATTGTCAGTTGAATCAAGGTATACTGATTCAATTTAAGTTGAACCATAGTTCAAGATGGGTTGAATTTAAGTTTATCTTGACTTCGATGCAGATTAAGTTGAGCCTAAGTTATAGGTTTAACTTAAAATTTAAGTTAACTTTGGTCTAAGACAGATTGAACCTGAGTTATGGGTTTGACTTAAGTCCAATATGGGTTGAATTTAAGTTTGAGTTAACTTAGGTTCAAGTTAGGTCGATCCTAAATTATGGGTTTGACTTAAGTCCAATATGAGTTGAACTTAAGTTTGGGTTAACTTGGGTTCAAGTTAGGTCGAACCTAAGTTATGGGTTTGACTTATGGTATAAAGGTTTTTTAAGCCTAATTTAGTAAGGCTTAAGGTTAATTAAGTGAAATTAGTTAGACTTAATCATGGTTTAAAAACTTAATCATGGTTTAAAAGTTAAAAGTTATTTAAGCCTAATATAAGTAAGGCTTAAGGTTAATTAAGTCTAGTGGGATAGACTTAATTATGGTTTAAACGGTTGTTTAAGCCTAATATAAGTAAGGCTTAAGGTTAATTAAGTCTAATGGGTTGGACTTAATTATGGTTTAAAGGTTATTTTAAGCCTAATTTAAGTAAGGCTAAAGGTTAATTAAGTCTAATTGACTAGACTTAATTATGGTTTATATGTTATTTTAAGCCTAATATAAGTAAGGCTTATGGTTAATTAAGTCTAATTGGTTAGACTTAATTATGGTTTTAAAGGTTGTTTAAGCCTAATATAAGTAAGGCTTAAGGTTAATTAAGTATAATGGGCTAGACTTAATTATGGTTTAAAAGTTGTTTTAGCCTAATATAAATCAAAGTTAAGGTTAATTAAGTCTAATTGGCTAGACTTAAATATGGTTTAAAGGATGTTTAAGCATAATTTAAGTGAGGCTTAAGGGTTAATTAAGCCTTATGGGCTAGACTTAAATATGGTTTAAAGGTTGTTTAAGCCTAATCTAAGTAAGGCTTAAAGGTTAATTAAGTCTAATGGGATAGACTTAATTACGATTTCAAGGTTATTTAAGCCTAATTTAAGTAAGGCTTAAAGGTTAATTAAGTCTAATGCGTTAGAATTAATTATGGTTTAAGGGTTGTTTAAGCCTAATATAAGCAACGACAAAGGTTAATTAAGTGTAATTTATTAGACTTAGTTATGGTTTAAAGGTTGTTTAAGCCTAATATAAATAAGGCTTATGGTTAATTAAGTCTAATGGGTTAGACTTAATTATGCTTTTAAAGGTTGTGTAAGCCTCATATAAGTAAGGCTTAAGGTTAACTAAGTCTAATGGGCTAGACTTAATTATGGTTTAATGGTTATTTAAACCTAATGTAAGTAAGGTTTAAAGGTTAATTAAGTCTAATGGGATAGATTTAATTATGGTTTAAAGGTTGTTTAAGCCTAACATAAGTAAGGCTTAAGGTTAATTAAGTCTAATGGGTTAGACTTAATTATTGTTTAAAGGTTATTTAAGCCTAATGTAAGTAAGGCTTAAAGGTTAATTAAGTCTAATGGGCTAGACTTAATTATGCTTTAAAGGTTTTTTAAGCCTAATATAAGTAAGGCTTAAGATTAATTAAGTATAATTGGTTGAACTTAATTATAGTTTAAAGGTTATTTAAGTCTAAGTTAAGTAAGGCGTAAATGTTAAGTCTAATGGGTTAGACTTAATTATGGTTTAATGGTTATTTAAACCTAGTGTAAGTAAGGTTTAATAAAATTAATTAAGACTAAAAGTGGTTTAGACCCAATTAAGGTTGACTAAGTTAAACCTAATGTAGTTAACGTTTTACTAAGGTTTAAATAGGTCTAAAGGTGATTTAGACTTAGTTAGGGTTGATTAAGTTAAACCTAATGTGTTTAAGGTTTAACTAGGGTTTAATTAGGTCTAAAAGTGGTTTAGACCTATTTAAGCTTGATTAATTTAAATCTAATGTGGTTAAGGTTTAACTAAGGTTTAATTAGGTCTAAAGGTGGTTTAGACCTAATTAGGGTTGATTAAGTTAAACCTAATTCGGTTAAGGTTTAACTAGAGTTTATTAGGTCTAAAGCTGGTTTAGACATAATTAGGGTTTGATTTGAGTCCATTTATGACTAGACTCAAGATTGAATTAGTCCAAAGTGGAATGGGCTAAGTAAGATGAGGATTTGAAATTTAAAAGATTTTTAGGGTGTTAAATATAAATTTTCATTAATTATTCTAACCCAAAAAGGCAAAATGTCATTTCATATTTTCCAATGGTGAAGAATTATTTTTTCAGAGTTCAAGAAGATTATTCTGAATTTTCTAACCATTTTGAAAAAAAAATAATTTTCAATTCATTGCTTTTTATATTTTTTTAATGATAATTATAAAATATGATAGAAATTGAGAAATTAACTTATATGGAGTATTTCTAGCCCTAAGAAAATTATGGGAGATTTCTAAGGACTTAAATAAATTTCTTAAAAAATTTCAGAATTTTTGAAATTAAAAATAATTTTTAATATATAAATTACTCCAAAGTGTAATTAATTAATAAGAAAATAATTATATTAATTAAATTCTAATTTTATGTCCAAAATATTCTAATCATTGTTCTAAGTTCAAGGATATTTTTGTTTAATTTTTATGATTTTTCTGTAAAAAGTTTTGAAATTTTGAAGTTTTAAATATTTTGTGAATTTTTAAATTTTTTATTTAAAGGAAATTCCACATGGCTATTGACTGAGTCATAGGATCTGTCGAACACCATGCAGAATTATCAGACGTGGAGCTATTTCATATGGATGAAATAGCAGTTTGACGAGATCAGAGTCATCCATTTTTAATAACTAAAAATCAGCGGCATCACGTTATCTTCCCAAATTGGTGTATCACGCACGCCGTCCATGTTTAGGACATAAGATCTCACTTGGATCTTAATGAAAATTTATGGAAATCATTCCAAAAGCTTCATCATACCAAACCGAACACATCTATACAAATTTATAGATGTTTTGAATCATTTAGTTTCATAAAGGTCAAAACCGAGCACAAATTGAGTTAATTTGGCGATACCTTGGTTTGATGAGATGAGGCCGCAATCAAATTTGATAGGAATGATCATTGGCTATTTGTGAAGCTCTTGGTACGTCCAATTTGGTGTAAGATTGAGTCCTAGTATGTATTCACCAAAATGGGTTCACGACTTGATGTGGAACCATGTTGGAGCTCACGAGAAGATCCAATTTTGATTACAATCTTCTTTTTGCACCTCAGGGAAGGTGTAGGAATGATCAATTTGAAGATTGGGAGAGGTTTATGTAGAACCCAAAAGGTGTCCTATTATGGGGAGTTTCACGGTGTTTAAATTGGGAGAGTATAGTGGGCTTGAAAGCTTGATTCGATGGGGAATCAATTTCTTATGGAATGGGGACGAAGTTTGTAGTTGAAAGCATTTGGAATTTGGCATTGTGGTTGGGTCTGTCCCCTTTTTTTGCGCTCTTGTGTTTGGCCCTATTTATAGCCATGGAGGCCATAGGTGAGTTTAAGTTGGCTTGGGAAGTTTATAACCATGTCATGATGGTTAAAGGATAGAATTGTAGGTCGTGAATCTCCATAATAGAGTTTTTACAAGTCTCATATGATGGATCTTCATTTAATGTATTAGATTTTGTTAGAACTTGGCTCTTTTTCATTGGATAGGAGATGAGGTGAATGGTGACTTGGAAGTAGGCTCGTTAGTCTTCATCCACATAATTTAGCATGTCATCAAAATTTAATGAAATGGTGACATAAAGGCTTCCTTACACTCACTCCCACGGCTTGGTCATGATGACCTTTAATCATGGTAAAGCTTGGTTTTATGTTTTGGCTTCCCTCAATTGGAGGGTTTAGGAGGTGAATGAGGCAGCCTAATGATGCCTTGAATCAACCTCCCCCATATGATCCATTAATCATTTAATGAATTAAGGGAAATTATGACATATATCCCTCTTCTTCCTCATTTTTTATGCCTTTCTCATGATGGCCCTATGCATATGTAGGGTAGGGTTTAGAGAAGTCTTCTCTTCATTGAAGAATGGTGGAGGAGAGTGATGACTCGACCATGCCATTTCTTAAGCGATTTATGAAGGGATGACACCTCTTTACCCCTTTATGATGATGTCATTATGAGCTTTAACCTATGTTAACCATGGTGGCTCATAAGTTTTCCGTATGGGTCATGGGTTGTTATGAGAGGTCTCATGGGTAATGGGTGACCCATTATTGATCCCTCATGAGTTGAATTTAGGTTTTAAATTTAAAATATGATTTTAGGGTTATCATGGATTTATGTTGCCATGAGCTTTAAACATAATTTTTTATTTAAATACTATGTCTAATGGTTCTTAATTTTACTCTTATTTAATTAAGTAAATGATTAATTAATTAATTAAAAGAATAAAATATTTTGATGAAAATATCAATTTTTGATCGAAATGGTGAGTTTGACCAAAGTTGACTTAGTTGACCATGTTTGTTCAATGGTGACCATTATGTGTCCAAGGGTGTTGTAATGACTAATTTGACCATTTGATGGTTGGATAAGTCATAAGATGATTGGTTTTGATGGTATAATCTGGATTTGACCAAAGTTGACTAAATGGTTTTGTTTGACCATTTTAATGTCTTAATTTGATCAATTTGATGTTTAGATTGACATAATGGTCAATAGGTTTGTCATTGGGTCAATGTGGTGGTCATTGGGCCATGAATTGACCATTTTGACCAAATTTGACATTTTTTGGTCAAGTGTTGACAAAAGTAGTCAATGTGGTGGTCATTAGGTCATGAATTGACCATTTTGACCAAGTTTGACTTTTTTAGGTCAAGTGTTGACTAATATAGTCAATGTGGTGGTCATTGGGTCAAGAATTGACCATTTTCACCAATTTTGACTTTTTAGGTCAACTGTTGACGAGTACACTCAATGTGCCCCTAAATTAAGGTTTAATTAATTCATGTGATGTGTCTTCAGAATTTGAACTAGAAAGGATATTTTAAGATTTAACCCTAAATGTAAGAGTTAAAAGATCTTGAGGATCTATTAGGAAGTTGACTTTAGTAGTTTTTTTCCTAAGATAGTTTATGATTGTCATTGATAATGTGGACTCTCAAAAGTGAAGCCAAAAGGGTATTTAGGTAAATTTATTTAGGTAAATTGGGTAGTTTAGGTAAATTGGGTAGATTTGGGGGGCAAAATGTTAGGTTGGGTATTTAGGTAAAATTGGAGTGCCAAATACCAAATTTGAGCCATGGATCAATGGAATCCTCATTTGAGTCTCTATATACTGGTCCTATCTAAACTCTAGCCTAAGGCTAGTGGGTCTAGGGGACCATCTACATGAGTCTCCCAAAAGATCAAGGGATCAAAGCCAACAAGTTTAAGTTTATGGTTGGGAGTGGGATGTGGTATGCAAGTGAGTGTAAGTGAGTGAACTAGCTATGGACCAACACCCAGGGTCAACTCTAAGGTCAGGCAGTCTTAGGGGGACTCTCCTTGAGCTCCCTCACCCCATATCTCCTTGAGATCCCCCACACTGATCCCAACTACTAAGTGCTAGATGTTAGGACCAATATGTGGAACTTCAAGTTAAATAAAGAAGAGTTTAGAATTTCTTCCTTTTCTAGTTCCTTTTCTAGTCCTTTAGGAATAATCAACAAGAAAGTCCTATGGCTAGACGCTAGGCTACTAAAGAGGAAACTAGACCTCAACCAATAGTGAGGTCAACAAATGGACCCCCAATAGGTGTGGTGTGCCGGAAAAGCACACCATACGTATTGACATTGACCAATGAGATCAACAAAAGCATCACAGCCATCTAAGTCAATAGACCTAGAACGAATTGTAGAATTGAGTGACAGTTGTTTCCGCTAGGGAGTAACAAATACTCTTGCCGAAGAAAAGAAAGGATATTTTGAGGACAATCGTCGAGCAAACCGACAGTCCCAATAAAGATTTGAGTCAAATTGAATATCCCAAAGATTTAGTTTGGATTTATATTTAAAATTTCAAAGGGGATGAAATTATGCATGAGAAAACCAGATTGAGTGGAAAATACAAGCATAGAAAAGGGAATAAGGCATCAAAGCCTTTCCCGAAAGTGAGGATGGGAATAGGACATCTAAGCCTTCCCCAAATTTGAGTATGGGAATAGAACGCATAAGCCTACCCCAAAAGTGAGTATGGGAATAAGAAGACTAAGCCTACACCAAAGGTGGAGATGAGAATAGGACGTCTAAACCTACCCTAAAAGTGAGTATGGGAATAGGACATCTAAGCATACCCTGAAGGTGAGTGTGGGAATAGGACGTCTATGCTTACCCCAAAAGGTGTAGATGGGAATAGGATTTCTAAGCCTACCCCGAAGGTGAGTATGAGAACAAGACATTTAAGCCTACCCCAAAGGTGAGTGTGGGAATAGGACATCTAAGCCTACCCCAAAGCTGCAGATGGGAATAGAACGTCTAAGCCTACCCCAAAGGTGTAGATGAGAATAGGAAGTCGAAGCCTACCCCAAAGGTGAGTATGAGAATAGGAAGTCTAAGCCTACCCTGAAGGAGGAGATGGGAATAGGACGTCTAAGCCTACCCTAAAGGTGTATATGGGCATAGGACATCTAAGCCTACCCCAAAGGTGAAGATGGGAATAGGAAGTTTAAGCCTTCCCCAAAGTTGTAGATGGGAATAGGACGTCTAAGCCTACCCCGAAGGTTTGTATAGGAATAGGACTTCTAAGCCTACCCCGAAAGTGGAGATGGGAATATGACATCTAAGCCTACCACAAAAGTGGAGATGGGAATAGGAAATCTAAGCATACCATGAAAGTGTCGATGAGAATAGGACGTCTAAGCCTAACCCAAAAGTGGAGATGAGAATAAGACGTCTAAACCTACCCGGAAAGAAGAATCGGAATGGAAGTACAGACCTTGAAAGGAGGGAATCAAAATTTAGGTACTGACCCCGAAGAAACATGAAAGTAGTGGAGAGAGTTTACAATGTTGAACTTATAGATATGTGACATGTGAAGATTGACTTTAGTGAGGAAAATCTGTATAATTTTGTGCAGAGTGTGAAACTCTACGGGGAAGGTGAGGATGTTAGTGCAGACCAAGAATAGTTGTGTTGCGCAACGAAAGAGTAAGAACCCTCGAACTCGAGAGAAACAAACTCAGCAAATTTTTTATTTTCTTTTCTTGTTGTTTTTATCACATTTAATTATCAAAGTAAATTTTTTTAAAAATTTAATTTTTGTTGGTTAATTTTCAAAAGGATAATTTATTTAAATTTTGTAATCATCAAAATTTTTATTGTTTTATTCTTTTTTTGTTATAGTTCATAACCAACGTATGGTTCTGTGACTTTTATCCATCGCATAAAAGGGCAATTTGACAGATGTTTTAAAATATGAATGAAATTTCATTAAGCTACTTTGAATAGGTGTTACAGACTGAGTACATGCTGAAAGCATCAAAAGAGACAATAATGTTCAATACATATGAAACATCATATGCTAAATAAATATCATATAGGCTGCTATGACGCAGTACAAAAGGTGACAAAAACTATATATCTATCCTCTATGTGATGAGTTCATGATGAAGCTGACCTACTAAGCCACACTCCAGGACAAGAGTTTCTTTTGCGTGTACTTAAAGGTACAACTACCTCATTGCTGGTATGGCTGTAGCTCCTCCAATTCTGGATCCGATCGAAATCCATACGACATCTTGTTGCCATCCATCGTTGGGAGTGTAATGGAAACCTTGCGGTGTCGTACCCCTGGATGCAATGCTTGGCGAAGTTGGCTCCGTTTCCCTTCAAAATTAGTACCAAACCCACCAACAACAAAATTGTAACTGATCCTCTGAACCGGGTCTTACGACATCAATTTCATTTTCGAACAAAATGTCTCTTTTACTCATGGATGAGACAGTGCGGAAATGTTTGATAAAGTCATGGTGATCTATATGTGGTGGAATATAGTCTCCCTCTTCATAAATGTTGGTGATGCAACTATTTGGAATGCAGTCCGCCAACAGCTCTCTCCATTTAACCATCCTTTTTATCATTCATTTTATTGTGGTAGGCAATGGAACAACCATATTAAATGGTTACCCTACCTTTTCCACGCATCCACTTCCGTGGCTTTGAATAGGATCTTTCCATCATAAGACAACCTCAACCTCTATCTTTCTTGTCCAATAAGTAGTCAAGAATGCTTCTTTCTTCACTTTCAGAAAATACTCTAGTGTATAGTTCTAGACCTTCCAGTATATTGACAAATTTTCCCTAAACTTCTTTGTAGAATTCAAATTCATTTCTTTTAACTCGGTTCATCCTTTCCAGTTCTGTTGTGGGGAGCCTCTGAGATCGTCGAGGCGGTTCCCTCATTTCCACATCTTTAAGTTACCATGCCTGAATTGGCTCCATAGGTAATGGAATATATGACTCAGTATCCAGGCAAACTAACTCCTGACGTCCAATCTCGGCAGCTATGAACTCCTCAAATAAACTATAGTTATCTAAGTGGAGGACATTGAATGTCGAGCATTCCACGAATGCCCCTCTGTTAATGCCTGAATAGGGACTTCGACATTGCACATTGGGCAACCCTTGTAAATTTCATTTGGTACTGCTAGTGGTAGCTGCTCTGTAGGAAACTCGGACTCATCCTTTGTAGCAGGCGGACTAGTAGAAGTCTATTTCATGCAAGGATCATACATTTTACCCTCAAGTATTGGGGTAAGTAAGTTTTCTGCCTCTTTCATGCATCTTTTCTCTTCATGTAGGCAAGCTCTGCGTTTTTGACAATTGGCATTCTGCGTTAAGTTATTCTTAATGGTGCATCTGACAATCTTTCATCATCAACACTCACTAAACGTCATGTTGGCGAAGTTATCATAGACGATAGTTGACTAGTCCCTTTTATCAGATTCTACTGCACTATTACTTTCTTCTTCTTCAGTGAGGAATCCTCTTTAGTGTTGATCTTTAATAGCGACGGTAGCCCCCTCTTTTTCTCGACGATTGACTATGTCCATTGGGATAAATAAAACACCAAGCTTCCTTGAGCAATGGGGAAACCTTAGCTTAATATTTGATGATTAATAAAACGATATGATAAGTTCAAAATGAATTTGAAATATTTTAAGAAATCTTCAAAGTGATTCATGGCCAAGCTCCGAGAACTTTGAAATCTCTTGAATATTTTGGAGGCCTAATTGAACTTGCTATATTTTTATCTAAAATAATCCACTAAGATCTTCCAAGACTTAATAAAGTTAAAACTTGGGATTTGGAAGCTATAATTTCATCTACTCCTATAATTTGAATTCCTTACAAAATTATATACATATTGCAAAAGCAAACCTTTCAGGTGAAGGAGCAGGAATAATCGGCAGGTACGCTTTTAAGTTATTACATTTACCTTTTTATACGTCTTATTTCTTGCTTTCATGCTTAAGGTCACCCTGCATGTCAAAAAATAAAACCAAAAATTATATAAGATAAAATTTACCACCACAACAGTCAATATATAAGACAACTCAAAATTTAATCACAAACAAAATAAAACAAAAATTGTAACTAAATTAAAACATTTCTATCGGATAATCGGGAACACCTCGGAGGAGGTAACCTACGATTTCTAATGAGATTTCCCATGGTCTAAATGAAACTATGGAACTCATTAAGTTGATTTTAGTAAATTCATTTACACTTAGTGAATCTGAAGAAAACTAGTGGTGCAAAATGTGGGAACCGTAGGATCCTAACTGGTGTCGCTCTAGTCAACTATAACATTCCCCATAATATTTAAATTAAAAAAATCTTAGGGTGCACTTGATTTGATATCATGACTTGACACATTATAAAACTAAAACTTGCTACGACGTGGAACTTGGAGTTAGCATTATGGGCAGCATGACCATCATCAACAACAAAACATTCCTACACCAGCTAAACCATTCTTTAGAATTAAACAACAAGTCATAGAACTTTGAGGTTGTCAGCCTAGTGCGACATAAATCATCAACTTATCTTTAGGCATTTGTATGGCTCTGTTATACAATTTAAGCCCTAACTCACCCGAGAAATCTGAGGTTGTCGTTCATCATGACCTAAATCCTCACATCATCTAGATTGTTTGTGCGATCGCCTCACATGAATATAAGCCCTAATTAATAAAATTAGCAGGATGAAACATGTAAATTTTTTTCCTCTAAATTGAAACCAAACCATAAGGAAGACTGGGAAGTCACCAAGGTTCTCTATAGGATCTGTGACATCCGCTAGTTCTTCTTCCTTTGGATTCTAAAAATAAAATGTTCTAAATTTGAGCCATTTCCATTTCACACCTTTTTGTCTGATCTCGTTGAAATTTCATTTCTTTTGAACTTCTTGAAGATAATATCCTCTGATTCTTAACAAGATTTTTCTTAGGTTATTTTGGTTATCTAAGATGTAATTAACTATAGGGGCTTGCCCTTATAGTAAGCTTTTCTAAACCCAGCTTAATATAAACTCTTTTTAATTTTTTATATTAAATTGGGAAACTTGTCGGCTTATAAGAAAATGGTTTCATAGACAAAACATATGTTATATATTTCATAGTTTATTTCATTGAGCCTCACTATCAAGTCATGTGTCTGGCTTTTGATATAGATACATAGCTTGAGGTGTAATGCTCTTTCATCTTAACTTTGAAAGATATGGGATTACTTTGATTTCATATTTTTCTAAAATTTTATATATGTAAATTAAATTTTCCTCCGAAGCGAGCGTCAAAATTTCCATTCCGGCAACCGACAACTTCCGCAATACGACCACCCTAAAATTGTGTCGATAGCTTCTGGCGACTTTACTGGGGAATAGTTTTTCTCTCCATTTAAGTTAGGGAATATTGTCTTTATATCTCGGTAATACGTCCATGTCCATTATTGCCTAGATTACCCTTCTTCCATTGGCATACTTCATCCAATTCTTTTGTAGGTAAGTACGATCAACTCTTTCAGACTTCAGGATCGTCTGTTTAGCCACCTTTGAACAGAGAGGTTTAAGAGTTCATTAGGACTTTTAATCTTTGTGTGGGTTTGGACCCCCAATAGGTGTGTTGATGGACTAGTTCGTCTTGTGCATTGTAAAGTCGGTCCAGCACTGGGTCCAAAACTTTACTTTTCCTATCGAGTTTGGTTTACTATTTTGTAGATTAAATCAAATTGTGTTGTGCTGCGATTACTTGTTGAACTTTCTTTATGTAAATAGTTGAATTCTCCTATTTTCAAAGTTACTTTTACTAAATTCTAAAATATTTTTCATAAACTAAAATTAAAAAAAAGGCTTGCTCAGTTTATAGATCGCCCTTTATTATTTTTTGGTGCCTACGCTAGAATTAGGAGGTATTGTCCAAGTAACTAATATAGAGCTTTCTTTTTGAAGCTACTACAATGACGTTCCCTACTTACACTTTCTCTCACAACTTGCCAACAAGCCGCAATGTCAGCCCCACCATCAAGTTGGAGCCATATTTGATGAACTAGAAATCATGTTTAGAAAGGCTCCCTTTTTCATAATGAAAGTTACTGCTCCGGAAGTTCAGAAGCCGTCAGCTGAGTTCAGCTTGAACTGTCCTATGGATTCCCTTCTTTCAATAAAATAAAGATTACTGCTACCACAACACCTACTAAGCATGTTGTTCCCATTTATTCTAAGGGAAAAGAGGTCATGATCGTTGAATATACAACTGAAGGATTTTCCATCGCGCCATCAGTGT
This sequence comes from Phalaenopsis equestris, assembly GCF_001263595.1. NCBI lineage: Eukaryota > Viridiplantae > Streptophyta > Magnoliopsida > Asparagales > Orchidaceae > Phalaenopsis > Phalaenopsis equestris. The sequence goes on along the minus strand of NW_018224972.1, from coordinate 133,080 downwards.
TTAAAATTGGATCAAGTTTGAAGTCTGCGCCATTAACTCGGTCACAAAGAAGAAACCACAGCTGAAAGATCCGGAAGGCTGTTAAAGCCCAAATTTCTGACGAGGTGTCTGTTGATGAAATTCCTCACCAGGAAAAACTAGGATTGCTGGAGACTTATCCACTTCTGCGAGGGAATATATTACATCCCTTAATGCACACCAATGGGTACAAAAGTATCCAGAAGATTGGTGCTACTTTACGTCACCTCATAGACATGGTAGGGAGAGGGAGACACCCACGCTTATTACCCAAGTCAGTACAATATTCCAGAGACTAACTACCAAAGAGGGTTGTTCAGTTAGTGAATTACTTAAACGAGTGGGATGTGTAATATCCCCTCACATGAAGAGAGAAATTCTAAGAGATGTCAAATCTGTCAAATGATCTCAAAGATAACCTTAAACTTTGCTTACTCCCATTCCCATCAGGTTCTGCCTGGGAAGCAGAATTGGTGCTACCATCATCACCACTAATTCTACTTTCACTGCTCCAAAACCTGCAGGCCGTCGACCGGTTATATCATCTCTGAGTCCGAGAGTTCTACCAGTTATCTGTTATAGGAATGTCTCTAAAATTTTGAAGGTAAAGATGAAGAAGTTACCTGGTACTGTATCTGGTCTACACCATGGGCAACAAGCCTCTTTCTGATGTGTTGATGCCTCCACTAAGACACCCTGTCTCAAGATATCACCATCAAAGAAAAAGGCATGGGTACCCAAGGTCGTCGTACCAATATAAGGCAACAACCCCGAAGAGCAAAATTGTGGAATGAAGCAAAGGTCCGAAGTTTCAAACATCGCTGCAGCTATTACTACCGAGTTGGATAAACAAGTAAAGGATGTCCACAAAAATATTCTAGATCTAGAAATGATCCAAGAAGTGATAATTGAAGAGAAAATTGAAAAGCCTAGGGCTTAGATTTCTGAGTTAGCCAAAGAACACGAAGTGGCAATTGATGATGTTGAGGATTTTGATTTTAATGATAATCTCGATGAAAATTTCATGGATATTTATGTCATCAATACTAGAGATGCCATATCTGCACGTGATGCCTAACCTCTCGCTGAAGGGAATGCCAAAGATGATTTACATAGGGTTATTTTCTTAAGAGATGATCAAATCAACCAGATGGAAAAGTGAATGGAGCAGATGGCTGCCACCATGACCACCACGACTACAGTTCATGAACAGCCCCAGTCACAACATGTAGCTTCTCCAAGAGTCAACAAGATGGATATAGTTCACATTACCGATGAAAGGAGAGAAGTTTCCTTGCTAGGGGGGATGAGAAGAAAAAGAAGGATTCCTCACCAAGTACCATATCAGAGAAAGATACTAAATAGTTGGTAAAACAACAAGTTCAGGTGGTCTAAGCCCAATTCAAGGGTGGTGCATTGATTTCAAGGGGTAGACCTTACATGGAGGAGTTCAATGTCATACCCTACCCCAAGTGATTTGTGTTACCAAATTTTAAGACATCGACGGGACCAAAAATCCCAGGCAACATATAACACTTTTTTAACCCAGTTGTGGCAACACAAGAAGTAATGAAGCCTTGCTTTTTTGTTAGTTTATCAGTAGTCTATCAGGAATAGTGTTTAACTGGTATGTCGAGTTGCCCAAAAGATCAATGAACACATTTGTCAAGTTAGAACAGCTGTTTGTAAAGAGATTTTCCAAAGCGTAACATTACGTTTCTATTGGAGATCTCATAGTAGAGAGGCAAAGACCTAACAAGACTCTACTAGATTGTACCTTGTAGTGGAGAAACCTTAGCATGAAGTGTGAGCCTCAGCTACAGGAATGTCATGTGATTGAGATCCTACTCTGAGATCGATTGAGATCCTACTCAAAAGCATCCATGGGCCAATAACTTTCATGCTTAAGGGACTCATCATCAGGTCCTTCAAGAAGCTACTCAACAAAGGTAGCAATCTGCAAGAGAAAGTTAAGCACATAGATTCTCAAGAGAATTTGAAAAAGACTAGAGTAGCCTTAATATTTGAGAAGAAGTTTGGGATAGTGACAACGGTTGATAAGGGAAAGAAACTAACGATGATTGAATCAGATTATTTTCCTAAAAAATCACAGCTATCATTACAGCATAACCAACAACAATGGACACAGCAACATGGTCAGCCTAGCCAACAGTCACACCAAGGAGGATCATACGGAATAGAAAGTAAGAAGGGTCTGACCCTTTCACAATGTAGGAGAATGACATATTCCTTCAAATATGAAGCTATACCCAAAATATTTAGATGTTTAATGAAGAAGCGTTAGTTTAGATTGCCAGATCCAAGGAAACCTGATGAAGTAAAAAAAAAAGGTCAGCCCAATTATTTCTCATATCATAGGATGCTTGGACATACTATAGAGGAATGTTTTGTTTTCAGGGATTGGCTCGAGAAAAATCTTAAGGGAATATAACAATCCCGAAAAAATATTTAAAAGAATCCAAAAAAGGTTTTGTAAATATGATTTTGGCCAAGCCAATCACTCTGATAGATTTGGTTTCAAAAAAAAGGATGGATGGAGTACAATTTCGAGCAAATCATCCAAGAAGATACTGGATCCGATTCAGGCCACTTCAGCTCAGGCAGCTGTTCAGAGTCTACACCCTGCTTAGTCCAAGATGGAGATTTTTCCAGAGAAACTACCGCAACTAGAAGAGAAAGAGAAGAACGATGTCGTGAATACCAATAGTGTTCTGGGGGGGGGGGGGGGTAGAAAAAAGGCTGCCACTATTATATTGGTTGTCTCAAATTCGGGAAAGAAAATCCTCAAAACTCTGACCATGTATGATTATCTTTTTTCCCCACCGGGGTATTATAAATATAATGATTATGATTTTGGTTACGTTTTAACTATTTCTAGTGATAATGTAACTGACTTTGCTTAATTTAACTCTGATCTCGATTCTCAAACTGATCCTCAAATAGTACATAAGTCCGATGAACCCATTAACAAGAATGAAGAAGATGTTAACAACACCGGTTATGATAGCACCAAGAGTGAGGAGTCTGTCCTTGAGTTCCATGGTACATCACTAGCTATCAACTTGGATCTCTCTGATTAAAAAGAAGAGACACTAGAAATTTTTCCTACAGCATCTCAAGAAGAAGAAATCAAAGAGATAAATCTAAGGAGTGGGATGGTGCTAACCCCGAGGTCAGCTCAAGTGAAAAATGGAAAACAGTTAGTCACTCACGAAGAGCTATATCCACCTCCTCTAGTGGAAGAATGAGGCACAAAAAATATATACATTTTTAGACCTATATTTTACACTAGTTTTTTGTGATATTGCGCTTTAAAGGAATCTATTTTTCATGTTTTATTTTAGATTGCTGATTTTTAGCACTTAGAGAAAAAATGAAGCAAAAAGGATGAAATTTAGAGTCAAAACAGTGTTTTGGAGAGAAATACTCAGTGATGATGGTGCAATTTGATAGAGAGCACAAATTTAATTTGGGCTAGGGGCACCGACGGCATCATCGTGAGCGCTGAAGTCGGTGCAGGGTGAAAAACTAGAAGATTCAAGAAATTTTGATGTTTTTGAAGATATATTTTATACATCTCTTGGAAAACAAACATTATGCTTTATTTAGAGCAAAAATTGATTAGAAAAAGGAGTCTGCTAGTGTGTCGTTCAGTTTCTTTTAGTATTCCATTGTGAGTTTTGTGTAGTTTGGTGAGTGTAAGTGTGATTTCTTGTAAGAGTTGTTAAAGAGGGAGAGAAGTGAGAGAATTCATCTTCCTTTCATTTTCAAAGAGAGAATCATGAGTCTTGTAAGGACAAAAAGAGTCGAAGAGGAGCTACAAGGAAGTTGCTTTGAGAAAGAGTTAAAGATAAGTGGTGTTATTGTTGTATAAAGTTTCTTTTATTTATGAAATTCATATTTTGTCGTATCTTTCCCCTGAGGTATGATTAATTTTCTGTCTTTCTCCCTACTCTGAGAAATGGTGAAATGAAGAGATAATTTGGATGTGCTAATTTTAAAATATAAAATAAATTGTGATGATTTTTTCAGTCCATTATTAATTTACTTTTTGATTTTTCCAGATGAAATATTAACATCTGTTGTAAAACATATTATCTAAGAAATGGAGTATGAGTTTCACAACAAAGTGAGAATCACATTTGATTCCATGATGGAGTGTTTTGTTCATGGAACTGGGTGCAAATAAATAAGGAAATATATATTACTGCGCGAAGAATCGGAGATTCTAGGGTGACATACTAAAATCCCCAATTTGATCTTAGTATTTAACAACTAAAGCGAGAGTTATTCTTAAGGGAAGGGAGGTGGAAGCTCTTGAGTGAGAGTCAGTATCCTCCCAGCCTAACCACAAATTTATAGACTAAATCTATAGCACTTGAATAAGTTTAGAGAATTAAAATTGCTTTTATATGACACACAAGAAAAAATCAAACCATTTATCTCTACCATTTATCTCTCTCATCAACCATTTATCTCTCTCATCTAACCAAAAACTCATTGTAGTGGGAAAGATGCTTTCTCATATTTGATAACTTCATCACAGAAATATAGTTTGATAGTTATTACTTAGCTTTTCTTTGTAGTTTTGCTTGTAGTTGGTAATTTATTTCTATTAGCATCCTAAACTTTTGAAATTTAGTGTGGTAGATTTTCTTTATCATTGTGAATTTCTTGATTTAAATTTTCATTACAAATTTACGCCTTCTTCTCGGGATCGATATTTGGGGCATAATTAGAAAGTCTTGTATTACTTGATAACGTTACGTATACTTGCATAGAATCCCACATAAATTGCTTTAATTTCTAATTCATAAATAATGAATCAAGTTTTTGGCATCGCTGCAAAGCAGTTTTGGCATCGCTATCGCTGCAAAGCAGAGTCAACTTTATTTATTTTACACATCTATAATTTTGGGATCAAGTTTTTGGCGTCGTTGTGAGGGAAGGTAACAACAAATTAAATAGATTTGGAAAATTTGGTAAAATAGGAAATTTAAGGATGAAGTAAATAAAATATAATACAAAAAGAAAAAAAAATAAAAATAAAAAATCATAAAAAATAGTTTTTTTTGAAATTTAAGAGTACATTTAAGATTTTTTTCCTGATTATATTTATTTATGTGTAGTATTGGATGTGAAGGTTTAGTACTTTATGTTTCGGAAATAGAAGGTACTATTAGATAAGTTCAAAAATAATAAAAAAAAATTAGAAATTTGAACAAAATGGAAAATAACTTAGATAATCAAATAAATGAAATCGACAAGAAACTTTAAAAGATTATGCAAATCCTACAACAGATGAACTTCACTTGACTATTCAAAATCCTGATGTTGTTACTAATTTGTTTATGCTTAAACCTGCTATTATCCAAATGGTACAAAATAAGCAATTTGAAGGAACACCTACTGATGATCCTAGCTTACATCTGGCAAGTTTTCTTGAAATATGCGCTATATTTAAATCTGGTTGATTGTTTAATGATTCTTTCAGGCTTAGACTTTTTCCTTTTTCTTTAAGGGATAAAGCTAAAGCTTGGTTAAATTCATTAGCACCTGGATCTACCAGAACTTGGGTAGAATAATCACAAAAAATTTTGGCTAAATATTTTCCACCCACAAAAACTGCTAAGCTTAGAAACGATATTACAACTTTTTGTTAGTTCGAAGGAGAACTGATATATGAAGCTTGGAAAAGATTTAAAGATTTCCTTAGGAGACATCAACACTATGCCTTACCAGATTGGTTAATAATTCAAACTTTTTTACAATAGATTAGTAGGATCACTTAAATCTATTATAGATGCTGCTGCAGATGGATCATTAATATCAAAACCTTTTGATGAAGCATATTCATTAAAAGAGGAGATGACTACTAATAATTTGCAATGGCCTTCTTAACGGGTTAATCCAAAGAGAGTAGTGAGTATTTGTGATTCTGATGCAATGTATATTTTAGCATCTGAACATACCACTATATAGAAGAAGATTGATCAAATTGGAGTGAACCATTTTCAAATACCACCAATATTAGAGGAAAATTCTCTATGACAGATAATTGATACTCAATAATCTTATGAAACTATGAATTCTTTAAATAATAGAAATAATAATCTCTACTCTAATTATTATAATCCTGAATGGAAAAATCACCCTAATCTTAGTTGGAAAAATTATAACAATTCGGTGAACCCCTCAAGAAATTCAAATAACCAAGGGAATCCTAACTGTAGAACTCATTATCCTCCTGGTTTAACAATAGCTCACTAGTTAAGGAGAAGAAGTTGACTATGGAAGAAGTGATGTTGAACTTGGGAAATCAAAAACAAAATCAAGGAGTTGCAATTAGGAATATTGAAAATCAATTAGGATAAATTGCTACTCCACTTAGTAACAGTCTTCAGGAATTCTTCCTAGCACCATTGAAGTTAATCTAAAAGATCAAAATAAGAAGTAATTTAAAGCTATTCAACTATGAAGTGGAAAAGAAGTGGAGCCAAGAATCAATAGAGAAATTGAAGTTTAGAAGGAGAAGGTGGAAATTAAAAATGGCAATGATGAAAATAAACCACATAAAATTTCTTTAGAAAAATTGCCGCCTCCGTTTCCGCAACGATTGAAGCAGAAGAATAAAGGTAAAAAAATTACAAATGTTTTGGAAAATCTTAAAAATTGAACGATAAATGTTTCTTTCACTGAGGCTTTGGAACAAATGCCGAGTTATGTGAAATTTATGAAGGTAATACTAAACAGGAAAAAGAAGTTTGCAGAACGCAAGATGATACACAAAAAATAAATGCATTTTTAGACCCATATATTATACTCATTTTTGTTGATATTGCACTTTAGTGAAAGGAATTTTTATGTTTTCTTGTAGGTTATTGAAATTTAGGACTTGAAGCAAAAACAAAGCAAAAAGGATGAAATTTGGAGCAAAAAAGAAGAAGTTCAAAAATTTGTTCATCGCCGACGGCGCCAGAAGCAGCGTCGATGACGACGTTTGATAGAGAGAAATGAACTAAATTGTGGAACATTGACACTGATGCCACCAGAATGGACGCCAACGGTGCCAATTGTCGGTTCAGCCCCTGTTTCTAACAGATTCGATGAATTCAGATGTTTTTTAAATAGTTTTTGGAAGCACTTATTGGAGTATCGACTCTAGGCTTTATTTGAGGCTAAAATTGACCAGAAATGTGACTCTTCCTGACATCTCATCGCCTCAATTCAACCTTCTACTCATCACACATTCTTCCATTTTTCATTCCGCAACCATTTAGAGTCCATTGTACTTATAATTTAGAATTTTTTGGTGAGATTAAGTGTGAACTCTTCTCTAAGAGTGTTGGAGAAGGAGAAAAGTGAGAGATTTCTTTTTCCTACAAATCCTAGAAGAGGCTACATGGGATTTACTTTGAGAAAGAGTTTCAGATAAGTGTTGTTTGTTTATTAGTGTTGAATGAACTTTCTTTTATACAAGAAGATTGTGTTTTGTTGTATCTTTCTCATGAAGTCTGAGTAGTTTACTTTCTTTTTCTCCCTACTTTGAGATATGATGAAATGAAGAGATAATATGGATGCGCCAATATTAAAAAAAAAAAATTTGTGATGATTTTTCAACTCTAAACTTAATTTACTTTTTGATCTGGCCAATTGAATTGTTAAAATATGTTGTGAAACATATGATCCGGGAAATGGAGTATGAGTTCTAGAACAGAGTGAGGATCACACTTGATTCCATCAAGGAGAATTTCGTTCATGGAATTAAGTGCAAATAAATCGGGAAATAGACTTTGATGGGTGTAGAATTGGAGAATCTTTAGGGTGACAGACTAATATCCCCAATTCAGTCTTAGTGTTTAAAAACTAAAGCTTGTGTTAGCCTTCAGGTGAAGGGAAGTGAGAGCTCTAGAGTGGGAGCCAGTATCATCCCAGCCTAGCCACGGATTTAGGGGCTAAACATGAGATTAGCCAATGATTTTCTATAACACTATATCAGAGAATTAAAACTACTCTTATTTGGCACAATACATATTAAAACCAAATATCAAATCTTATTTTACCAAAATCTCATTGTAGTGGGAAAGATGCTTTTTAAAATAAGAAATCTTTAAAATTATTGATACTTTTTAATAATTTAACAGTTTAGTAGTTACATTTTAAACTTTGTATTTTAGTATTTTTCTTAGTTAAATATTTTAGTTTTGATAATGTTTCAACATTCAAAATTATTGATAGTAATTTTGTTTTGACTTTCTGCGAATTTTCTTGTAAATTTATCATTTCAAATTTAAACATTCCCCGTCGGATCAATTTTTGGGGCCTAAATAGAAAGTCTTTTATTACTTGATAATGATATGTATACTTGCATAAAATTCCAACATTAATTGCTTAAATTTCTAATTCATAAAATATTGCATCAAAATTTTAGCACCGTTGCATAGCGGAGTCAACTATATAATGTTTAAACAATTATATCACTCGAGATCAAGTTTTTGGCGCCGTTACCGTGGAAGGTAATAGTAAATTAAATAGATATGGTAAATTAGGAAATGTAGAGATAATTGTATATAAAAAAGTAAAAAAAATTTAAAAATCTAAAATAAAAATATATTTTTATTTAGGAGTTCTTTTTAAGAAATTTTTCTTTCCTTATTACATTTGTTTATGTGAAATATTAGATCTGAAGGTTTAGTACCTTACGCTTTAGAATAAGAGCGTACTATTAGAAAAATTTGAAAACAAAAAAAGAAATTAAAAGCTTAAACAAAATGGCGAATAACTTAAATAATAAAATAGACAAAAATTGACAAAGGCATTTAAACGATTATGTTAATCCGACAGCTGACGAACTTCACTTAAATATTCAAAATCATGATGTTGGTGCTAATTCATTTGAGCTTAAACCTGCTATTATCCAAATGGTACAAAATAATCAGTTTGGAGGAACGCCTACTGAAGATCTAAACTTACATCTTTCTATTTTTCTTGAAATTTGTGCTAGTTTTAAAAATGACAAAGTGTCTAATGATGCTGTTAGGCTTAAACTCTTTCATTTATCATTAAGGGATAATGCCAAGTCTTGGTTAAATTCATTAGCACCTGGATCTATCAGAACTTGGGGAGAACTATCACAAAAATTCATAGGTAAACATTTTCCACCCTCGAAAACTGCTAAGCTTAGAAATGATATTACATCTTTTTGTCTGTTTGAAGGGGAATCGATATATGAAGCTTTGGAAAGATTTAAAGATCATCTTAGAAAATGTGCACACCATGCTCTACTTGATTGGTTAATAATCCAAATATTTTATAATAGATTAGTAGGATCTCTTAGATTTCTTTTAGATGCTGTTGCGGGTAGATCACTAATGTCAAAACGTTTTGATGAAGCATATTCTTTAATTGAAAAAAAGTCTACTAACAATTTTCAATGGCCTTATGAAAGGGTAAATCTTAAGAAAGTAGCTAGCATTCATGATTCTGATGCAATGTCTATTTTAGCATCTCAAATTGCTACTATTTTGAAAAAAAATGATCAAATAAGAGTGAACTAATCTCAAATACCCTTAGTATTAGAGGAAAATTCACTAGGACATATCATTGATACTCAATCATCTTATGGAACTTTAACGCCATACATAATCAAAATAATAATCCTTATACTAACTTTTATAATCCTGGATGAAAAAAACACCCTAATTTTAGTTGGAATAATTATAAAAATTCGGTGAATCCCTCCGAAGATTTGAACAACAAAGGTTATCATCCTAGTTTTAACTCTAGGATTTAACTCCAATCCTAACCCACAAGTTATGGAAAAGAAGTTGACGATGGAAGAAGTAATGTTAAACATGGAAAATCAAATACAGATCTAGGGGCTACTATTAGAAATATTAAAAATCAATTATGACATATTGTTACTACACTCAGTAGCAGACCTTCTGGAGTTTTTCCGAGTACGGTGGAAGTCAATTCAAAAGATCAAAATAAGGAGCAAATTAAACCTATTCAAATACAAAGTGAAAGAGAATTTAAAACAAGGACCCAAAGAGAAGCTAAAGTTGATGAAGAGAAGGAAGCAATGGAAAGTGACCAAAATGAAAATGAATAAACACAAGTTCCTTTAAAAAACCATTACCTCTGTTTTCTCAAAGGCTGAAGCAGAAGAACAAAGATAAACAATTTACAAAATTTTTGGAAATCCTTAAGAAGTTAACGATAAACATTACTTTTGTTTAAGCTTTAGAAGAAAGGCCAAGTTATGTGAAATTTATGAAGGATATACTAAACAAGAAGAGGAAGTTTATAGATCATGAGACCGTTGCACTCAATGAAGGGTTAGTGTTATTATTTAGAAAAAGCTTCTTGAATAATTAAAATATTTTTGTAGTTTTCTTATACCTTGTGCTATTGGTCAAAAGTTTTTTTGGAAAAGCTTTACGTGATTTAGGAGCGAGTATCAATCTTATGCCTTTATTGATCTTTACATGTTTAGATTTGGGAGAGATTTCCCCTACTACTATAACTCTTCAGTTAGTTGATCGATCAATAATTTATCCAAAAGGAGTTTTAGAGGATGTAATAGTAAAAGTGGGTAAATTTACTTTCCTTGTAGACTTTATAATATTGGATATGGAGGACGATAAAGAAATTCTTATTATTTTAGGGAGATAATTTCTTACAACAGGGAGAGCTGTGATAGATGTGCAAAAAAGAGAATTAATAATGAGAGTTAATGTTCAAGAAGTAACATTTATTACTGTAAAAGCTACGAAATATCCACTAATAGAAAAAGATAATGAATGTTTTAGGATGGAAGTAACTGATTATCTGAGTAATGTGCAAGTTAAAAATGAGTGTGAAGATAAATTAAAGCAAGGAGAATTATTTAAAAACAAGAACAAAATAAAAAAAGAAGATTTGGATTATATTCGGGGCAAATTTGAAACTTTAGACTGGTTTGAAAACGATAATAAAAATATTTTTCCTAAATGAGTGTGAAGATAAATTAAAGCAAGGAGAATTATTTAAAAACAAGAACAAAATAAAAAAAGAAGATTTGGATTATATTCGGGGCAAATTTGAAACTTTAGACTGGTTTGAAAACGATAATAAAAATATTTTTCCTTGAACTTAAACTGAAAATATTACCTGCCCATTTAAAATATGTGTTTTTAGGAGAGTGATCTACATTGTCTGTTATTGTATCTTCCGAATTAACAAAAATTCAAGAACAAAAAATTAATAGAGATGTTTAAAAAATATAAAAAGGCTTTTGGAAGTAATTTAGCAGATATTAAAGGAATTAGTTTTTCTATTTGTATGCACACAATCCTATTAGATGAACAATATGACCCTAAGGGTGATCTTTAGAGGAGATTAAAGAGGAGATTAAACCCAAATAAACCCAAAAATGAAAGAAGTTGTTATAAAAGAAATTTTAAAATGGCTAGATGCTGAAATTATATATCACATTTCAGACTGTGCTTGGGTAAGTCCAACTCATTGTGTTTCAAAGAAAGAAGTGACCGTTGAAGAAAATGAGAAAAATGAATTAATACCAATAAGACAAGTTACTCGTTAGTGAATTTGTGTTGGCTATAGAAAATTAAACATGACCACCAGAAAAGATCACTTTCCCTTACCTTTCTTAGACCAAATGTTGGATAGATTGGTTGGGAACAAATATTATTGCTTTTTAGATGGATATACCGGTTATCACCAAAATCTCCAGAGGATAAAGATAAGACAACATTTACTAGCCTATATGGAACATTTTCTTTTCATAGAATGCCTTTTGGATTATGCAATGCACCTGCAACATTTCAAAGATGTATGATGTCAATCCTTAGCAATTTTATTTAACATGGAATGGAAGTGTATATGGATGATTTTTCAGTATTTGAAACTTCATTTTAATTATGTTTAAATAATTTCTAAAAAGTTCTGGAAGTATGTGAAAAAATCAACATAGTACTAAATTGGAAAAAATGTCAATTTAAGGTTGCAAGAGAAATTGTAATTGGGCATAAAATTTTTGAAAATGACATGGAAGTAGATCTTGCAAAAATTCAAGTTATTGAAAAGTTACCACCTCAAACAAATGTTAATGGGGAAAGAAGCTTTTTAGGACATGTTGGTTTCTACAGGACATGTTGGTTTCTTCTAAGCCATTATGCCAACTTTTAGAAAAGGACAAGAAATTTGATTTTAATGAGGAATGCATAAAAGCATTTGAATTATTGAATGAAAAATTGATAACTACACCTATAATAGTTCCACCTGATTGGGAGAAACCATTTGAAATAATGTGCGATACTAGTGATTATGTTATTAGGGCTGTGTTAGGACAAAGACACAATAAAGTTTTTTAAAAACTATATTACGCTAGTAAAACTCTAAGTGATGCTTAAATTAACTACACTACTTCTGAAAGAGAGTTACTCACTATTGTTTTTGCCTTTGATAAATTTAGATCTTACTTAATTGAAACTATGTATAGTGCATACAGATCATTCTGCTATTAAATACTTGATGCAAAAGAAGGATGCTAAACCAAGATTAATTAGATGGATACTTCTATTGCAAGAGTTTGATTTTACCTTAGTTGATAAAAAGGGAAATGATTATCAAATAGCTGATCATTTGTCTAGACTAGAAAGAGAAATATTAACTAATTTTGCAAATGAAATTTTTTAAGGTTTTTTTGATGAACAATTATATAGTATAGATGAAATGAATGTACCGTGGTATTCCGATATAGTAAATTATATTGTAAGTGATATTTTACCATCTGATATCAAAAATCCACAATTAAAGAAATTTATATATGACTTAAAATCCTATTTTTTAGATGACCCATATCTATAGAAAAAATGTAAAGATTTAATTTTTAAAAGGTGTGTGCCTTATGAGGAAACTCAACATATAATTGAAAGATGTCATGATTCTTAATTTGGAGGACATTTTGGAATGAATAGACCTACATATAAGATTTTGCAAGCTAGATTTTGTTGGCCTACACTTTTTAGAGATGCTAATGAATATATTAAAACATGCGATCCATGTCAACGAGTAGGAAATATTTCTAGAAGAAATGAAATGTCTTTAAATTACACATTAGAAGTTGAAATTTTTGATGTGTGGGGATTACATTTTATGGGAACATTTATGCCTTCATTTAGGAATTTATATATATTACTTGTTGTTATTATATGTCCAAATGGATTGAAGCTATGGTTGTACATAGATGTGATACTCAGAGTGTTTCTAAACTGTTAATTAAAAATATTTTTACAAGATATGGAAGGACGAGAGAAATTATTACTGGTGGAGGATCTCATTTTAGAAATAAGAGAATAAAAAATTTTATTAAGAAATATGATATTATGCATCAATCTCTACTGCTTATCATCCTCAAAATAGCGATCTAGCAGAGATATCAAATCATGAAATTAAACAAATTTTAGAAAAACCTGTAAATCCTTATAAATTGGATTTGTCTGCTAGATTAGTACTACATTATGGGCATACAAAACTGCTTATAAGTCTCCGATAGAAATGTCCTCATATAGACTTATTTTTGTAAAAACATGCCACTTACACGTAGAATTGCAGCATAAAGCATTTTGGACTATTAAGGAATTTAATTTTAATTTAAAGGATGTTGGTGAGAAAAGATTGTTGTAACTCAATGAACATGAGGAGATTAGAAATGAAGCATATGATAATGCAAAAATCTATAAAAAGAAAATGAAAATATGGCATGATGGGAAGATTATTCAAAATAACTTTGAACTTGGACAAAAAGCTTTATTATATAATAAAAATTTGAGATTTTTTTCTAGGAAAACTGAAATCTAAATGGTTAGGACCATTTAAAGTTATTAAAGTCTATCATTACGGAACTGTTGTTGTTAAAGATCCTAACACTGGAAAGATATTTAAAGTTAATGGGCATCGATTGAAACATTATTAAGAAGGGCACATACTAAAATTTAAAAAAGTTTTAATGTTAAGTCAACCCAACCAATCAAATGATATGTCGGGCTGATGACGTTAAACCAAGCGCTTTATGGGAGGTAACCTATATATAAAAATATATATCTATGTATTCCTATTTTATTTGATAAGTGCTTATATATTAGTAGATAATAATTCTATACAATTTTATTAAGAGAAATATTGGTATTAGAGGAAAATTTGGAATCAAATTGATTGAAAACATGAAAGACGCAATTTTGGCCTCTTGTGTACCAAAGCACCGACAGCTCCATCGGGAGAATCGACGACACCGATAGAAGTTTGACAGTTTTGGCCGATTTTGATGGACTTTGGCAGGATTTCACTCCGTAAAAACCTCTGGGAAATGTTTTAAAAGTCCTAAAAACTATCTTGGATGACCAAAAAATTCCTATTTTCAAACTCCATGGCCTCCAATTCTAGAAATACTTCTAGGTATGGAGTTTTCAATAGAAGAAAGTTTATCAGTTTTGACACGCAAGGATTATACAACAAAGTTATTACAAAGAAGAAGCTTATTAAGGAGAGAGGCTTTGTCAATCACGGATTGATTAGTCCAAGTTCTTTGATTGATAAAATCATTATACAAAGATGATTGGAAGTTCTGTGCTACACTACCATTGCATTTGTTGTAGTACTAGTGAAGAAATTGTATGCCAACTTACATGAAATTACCCAAGGAATTGCCTTTGTATGAGGTAAGGCCGTACCATTTACTCTTGCACGAATCAATGAATTTTATATGATAAAAAACATTCCAATCTGTCATTATACAAATTTTATCCTTACTAGAGATTTGATGCAAAATGTATATAATTTTCTGACGGATGAAGGTGATATTTGGGAAATGCGAGATGAAAGATATGTTAGTATTTTTGCTTCATTGCTTAATCCAATATCAAAGATGTGGAATTTCTTCATTTCTGCAAAATTACTCCCTACAATGAAAATTAGTAGAGTCACCAAAGAAAGTATTATTTTGAATTATTGCATTCAAATGGAAAAACCCATTGATATAAGATCTATCATATTTAAATCTATTACGGGTATTATTCTGAATGGGCCAATTTATGGACTTGGGCATCCTTCCACAATTTTCCTACTTTGCAGTCAATCTCAAATTCCATATAAAAGTTGGAAAAAAGTTTAATTACCTTGGGAGTCCATGATTCCAATTGATGATAATTATGTTATGAATGGGAATGAAACATTAGAGACTATCTTAGATCACTCATCACACGCTTCAACTCCATTGATGCCACCAACAGATAAAAAATGACTTGATGTTGAAAAGAAATTAAAGAAAACTGAAAGAGAACTTTGGAGTATTAAGAAAGTAATAAGATATCTTAAGAACCTTTTTGATCACCTAGATTGGAGTATGAAAGAGATTTTGATCATACTAGAACATTTTATGAAGGATTAGCGCGGTGTTTAAAGAAAAAGGATGGATCAAAGAAAATTTGACTAATCAATCTCCGTACCAATCCTTCTACATTCTATATGTTCATTACCGGTCGATGGGAGATATTAGAGGAGGAGAAAGCACTGAATATGAGGCAAAATAATTGAAGAATTTCGACTCTCTCTACTAGTTTAAAATACTTATATACTTAATGTGATTATGTGGATTTAATTTAGTTTATTTTCTTTTAGAATTTTAAACTTTGATTGTGTGTATAGTTTTGTCTCAGCGTTTAGTGTTGTGGCTTGATTTTGATGCTGATTTATAATTTAGTTTGCTTAGTATGTGTGAAAGTGTGATTAGAAAAATGTGTTTGTAAAAGTGTATTTTCATATATAAAAGTTAGTTTGTTGTTGTTTGTGAAAATGTTTGTTTGTGAATTATTGTTAGATAAAAAATTGTGTTTAAGAATACTAAAAAGACTTTGGAGAAAATTGAAAGGAAATTAAAAATTGAAAAATTTAAAAAATGGAATTTTTAGGCCTTCAGTGCTGACGGCGCTGACATGGGCACTGACGGCGCCCTCGACCCGAGAACAACCTCTAACACTTTAAAATTCACAATTTTCACCATAAACCGCCATTTTTACCCTTTGAGTCACCTTCAACCTCCAATTTTTACACATAGGGCTCACATTTTCTTGGATTTGAGGTAATTTTATGGCAAAGGAACTTTGGATTTGATCTTCTCCAGGTAAGAGCTACACTTTGAACGAAAAAATTTTGATTTTCACCAAGGTTTTATCTCACATTACCGAGATCCGAAAATTTTGGAATTTTTTGAGAGATTCTGAGAAAATCCCTTGGTGAGTAACTCTTACATAGTAGATTTAAATATAAAGCATTTTACTTTGTGATTTTCAGAATTTTTGGAATTTATTCAATTTTTTTTCAAATTTTCTCTAGATTTCCCATGGCACCAAGAATGAGGAAAGGAAAAAAAAAAGTAGATTATGATGAACAAAAATTTGTTAACTTCAGGGCTATGCTCCATTCAATAGTTTACTTGTGCATCAAAAAGTAAATTCGGATCATGGTTTTAAAAATTTGGGAGGAGAAGTCGAGCGATTAATCAATGCTAAGTTGTGGGAAAATTTAAGTTATTTTACTGTCAATGTGATTGTTGGTGTAGTGATGGAATTCCATGCCAACTTTATTGATGCTTCTGACGACATTTTTTTTGTTTGTGGGAGAAAGGTGGAGTTTTCTCCAAGAAAAATTAATGAGTTTTATCAGTTGGAAGATGTTTAATGTTGTCAGTATAAATAATTTTTTGTTACTAATGAGGCTTTAGATAAGGTTATTTCTTTTCTTACTGATGGAAGAGGGACCTGGAAAGTCAAAAATAGTGTTAAGGTAAACTTTCCTCTTTCTATTATTAATGTAGTATCTAAGGCCTGACATTACTTTATTTCTGGAAGAATGATTCTGACAAATCATCATAGTTAGGTGACGAAGGATAGAGCCATTCTGAGATTTTGTATTCAACAGGTGATGAGGATAAATATAAGATCTGTTATCTATATAAACACTAAGTCTTTTTCTTTGGGAGAGACCACTGGTGGTTTGACACACCCTGCACTTATTTTCACACTCTGTGAACATAAAAGAGTTGATTTTAGACCCGTTGAAGAGAGTATTGAGCCTCTAAGACCTATTTGGCTTGCGAATATAAAGAAATATGAATCTCATGTTGATTGGAGATCTGGAAGTAAGACCAAAGATACTCATTCTACTTCGAGGACCCCTACTTCTAGTGACCCTACTAACCAAGAACTTTTAGACCAGATGATGATCCAGCAGGGAGAAATCTTAAGAAAAGATCATAGGTTGCAAAACATGGAAGCCAGAAATGCTCACACTGATGATTTGATATGGAAAAAGTTTAAAAATGATGCTGCTTATGATGATGCGTTGGTGAGATACATAAAGGGTGAACATTCAGTTCAGTTTCCTACTCACCCTATTTTTGCTCCATATCAGTGGCAAAATTTGGATGTAGAAGAAGAAGATGATGATGATGATTGGTGATTTGATTTTTTTTTAGTTTATGTTTGATTGTACTTTTTTATTGTGTTGTTTGTTTTTGTTATATTATTGAGATTGTTTGTTAGATTGTGAGACTCTGTTTTGTTGTTATGTTGAGTGTTGAACTGTAGTTTGTAAAACTATTTTTATTTTTGAAATTTAGTTTAATTTTGTTGTTAGTTTTTTTATTTTATTAAATGTATTGTAATTAACTCTTTCTCAGCAGATTTTATATGTATTATGCGCAATTTAATGTTTTAAGTCTTGTAGCTTTTTTATATTAGCACCTTTAATTTTTCAGAATTAAAGTTTCAAAATTAGAACCTTCAATAGGTTTGTCTTTTCTTTATGTATTTAATGTTTTATTTCCCCTTTTATTCTTTAGTTCTTAAAGCTAAATCTTTTAAAAATTTAAGTTTAAGGGGAAGAAAAATTCCTTTTTAAAGAAAGAAACTCAATTTTATTTTTCCTCAATTAGGTATATTAAAAAAAAAATATTTTTTTTTTTAGGGTTCGTTTTAAATTTAACATGACCTTTGGTATTAGGGGTTGACTTTAGATAACTATATTTATTTTTAGATAACTATATTTATTTTTAGATAACTATATTTATTTTTCTAAATATATAGAAAACTTAAGTAAAAATTTTCAATAATAAAGGTTATTTTTAGAGATTAAGATATTTGGTTAAAAGAAAAAGATTATGTCTTCTAATATAATTAAGGAAAATTGTATTTTTGAAATATTAAAAAGCTTAAAGATTCATGTAAGAAGAAAAGAATTAAACTTTATGAAATCTTTAAGCTAATATAAATTTGTTAAGTGAAGAAATTTGCCAAGGTTTTTACTTTAAGAAGAGGATAGTGAAGTTCAAAATCATTAAAGGCTATCCATATATAGTAATCCTCACATATAAATAAAAAGAAGAAAACAAAAGAAAAAAGAAGAAAAGAAAAGAAAAGAAAAGAAAAAGAAAAGAAAAGATGTGGGGAGAAGCTTGTGGAGATGCCTAATTAAAAATTGGTTTCGCTTGAATCAACTTAAAAAAGAAGGTTTACTACATTTTCAAAACTTTTATTTGCGTATTAGTTTATTTACTAGTAAAGTTTTATGAAGTTCTTTTTCATATGAATACTTTAAGTGACTTTAATATGATAATTTGCAATTTTTCTTGAAAAGAATAGAGAATCAGAAATCTTGGACTTGATTGCTAAATATTATACACACGATATGTTTATGATAGAAAGTGTGTTAATCTCTCACTATGCAATCTTTATTCCAATGAAGGATTTTATTTATGATGTATACCGATTTCTGACGAATTAAAGTGATAATTAGGAAATTAGAGATGAGGGGTATGTTAGTATCTTTGCTTCACAGTTAAATCTGATATCTAAACAATGGTATTTCTTCATCTCACTGAAACTACTCCCTACAATGAGAATTAGAAAAGTTATAAAGAAAAGTGCAATTTTAAACTATTCCATTTAAATGAGAAGCCTATTGATGTGGGATCAATTATTGTTAAATCTATTTTGGGTATTATAATGAATGGGCATATATATGGATTGTGGTATCCTTCTGCGATCTTCTTACTTTGTATTCAATCTCAAGTACCATATGAAAGTTGAGCGAAAGTATTATTATCTTGGGAGCCCTTGGATCCTATTGATGCAAACTATATTGGGGATGAAAATGAAGCGTTGGACATTATCTTGGATCAATCATCACATGCTTCGACACCCTTAATGCCCTATACAGTTGGAAGTTCACAATTTATGGAGATGAAAATAAATAATATAGAAAGGGAACTTTAGAATATCATAAATGCGATAAGAAATCTTACTTACCTTTTTATCACTTGAATTTGAGGATGAAGGATTACTTTGATCATATGGATCGTGTTGATGCAGGATTGGTACAGATGTTCAAGATATATGAGTGGATCGATGAAAATTTGACAGATCAATTTCTGTACCAACCATTCTACAATTTGTACATGGATTGCCAGTCTATGGGAGATATTAGAGGAGGAGACTGTATTGAAAATGAAGAGGATTATATGAAGAAGTTAGACTTTCTACTGTTTAAAATTAATTATGTTTTTAATGTAATTATGTTGTATTTGCTTTGCTTTGAAACTCCTATGACTTTAATTGTTTGTATAGTTTAGTTTTCAACGTTCTAGTGGTGTGGCTTGATTTCGACGCATGACGCTGAATTATAGTATGATTTGCTTTATGTATGTGTTAGTGGGATTAAAAATCTGTGTTTGTAAAAATTTGGAATTTCATATATAAAAGTTGGTTTTGTAATGTTTGTAAAAACACTTGTTTGTAGACTATTTAAAGACGAATATTACTATTTAAAAATACTAATTTCACATTACAGTAAATTGGAAATAATTGATGAAAAAAATAATGGAAACTGAATATTTTATGACAAGCGCCGACGGCACCAGATACCCGAAAGTCCCCAAGTACTTTAAAATTTTGCAAATTGCACTGTTAAAAAACAATTTTTACCCCTTTGATCATCTTCAACCTTCGGTTTACACTCCTAGGGCTTGGAAACACTTGGATTTAAAGGTATTAGTAGACAAAAGAAGTTTGGATTTCATCTTCTCTCGGTAAGAGCTACACTTTGAACTAAAAATTTTTTATTTCCACAAAGGATTTCTCCTACATTGTCGAGCTCCAAAATTTTAATTTTTTTTAAGGAGATTTTGAGAAAATCATTTGGTGAAGAACTCTTACTTAGTGAATTTAAGTTTTGAACGTTCTACATTGTGATTTTTGAATTTTTTCAAAATTTATTTGGATCATATCCTTTTTCTTCTCTTTTAAAGATTGCAATGGCACCAAAGACGAGCAAAGGAATGAGGAAATTGGAATATGATGACCAAAGATTCATCAAATTCAAAGCTAGAATTCATTTCAATAGTCTACTGAATACAAAGAAAATAATCCCGAATTGAGCATTCAAAAATCCTGGTGGTGAAGTCGAGAGATTGATTGTTGCTCAGCAGTGAGAGAATATCTGTTACTTTGCTGCCAAGGTTGTTACTGGCATAGTCATGGAGTTTTATGTCAATTTTAAAGAGACCATTAATAACCATGTCTATGTTCGTGGTAAAATGGTTGAGTCCCCCGAGGAGGCAATTTGGGAGTTTTGGTCAAAATTGGGGTGAAATTGAGGGACATTTGGGGTGAATTTGGAGAAATTGGTCCTTTAGGGGCAATTTGAAGGTTTTGGTCAAAATGGTCAAATTAGTCAAATTGGGTTCAATTGAAGGGTTCAAATGGATTTTCGGGACATTTGAAAAGATTTGAGGGTTTTGGGAAAGTTTGGAGAACCAAGGGTATTTTTGTAATTTTGGCCAAATGAGGGGTATTTTGGGTAATTTGGTGATTTGAAGAGGTTTTAGGCAATTTGGGTGGTTTCAAATGGTTTGAGATGATTTTTTAACAAATTTGGGTATTTTGGGATTTTTGGTCAAATTTAGGGTTTGAGGGTATTTAGGTAAATTAGTTAGATTTGGGGGGCAAAAGGTTAGGTAGCGTATTTAGGTAAAATTGGTGTGCCAACTGCCAATTTGAGCTATGGACCAATGGAATCCTCATTTGGTTCCTCTATGTATTGATCCTATCTAAACCCTATCCTAGGGCTAGTAGGTCTAAGGGACCATCTACATGAGTCTCCCAAAAGATCAAGGGATCAAAGCCAACAAGTTTGGGTCTAAGGTTGTGAGTGTGATGTGGTATGCAAGAGTATGCAAGTTAGTGTAAGTGAGTAAACTAGCTCCAGACCAACACCAAGGTCAAACCCTAAGGCCAAGTAGTCTTATGGCTATGCCCTTTGAGCTCCCCCATATTGACCCTACCTACAAAGTGCTAGAGGTCAGGACCAATATGTGGAACTTCAAATTGAGTAGGGAAGATTTTAAAATTTCTAATGGTGAGGATTCCGTTTCTAGTTAACTAGGAGTAGTGAATAACAAAGTCCTTTGGCTAGACCCTAGGCTATTAAGGAGAAAACTAGACCTCAATGGGAGCATTTAAAGAATGCCCTCAGTGTAATGTGCTCCACCTCAAGTGGTACAAGACATTTGAAGAATACATGGCCGCCAGCATGAGATTCAAGGGAGCACAACACCCAGTAGTTGAGCCATACATACCGTAGTTTATAGAGCAACCATAGTCACAGATTTCTTTAGAGGTTGAGGCAGAGGAGCAGCCTCGACGTTTGCAAAGATTTCCCACATCAGATCTAGAAAGAATGAGCAGGGTCCTCTTAACATCACTCTTGATTGACGTAAAGCTCTTTCCTCTTTAGTAGCCTAGGTTCTAGCCATAAGACTTTCTTGTTGACTATTCCGATAGGACTAGAAATGGAACCCTCACCATTAGAAGTTCTAAACTCTTCTTGGATTGTGCTCGTATCCGCATGATATCCCCCATATTGGTCCTGACCTCTAGCACTTGGTACGTGGGGTCAATATGGGGGAGCTCAAGAGAATTCTCCATAAATCTTGAGCTAGTTCACTCACTTACACTTACTTTCACTCATATTCACTCGCAACCCTTAACCCAAGCTTGTTGACTTTGATCCCCTGATCTTTTGGGAGACTCATATAGATGGTCCCCTAAACCCACAAGCCCTAGGCTACGGTGTAGCCAAGACCAATAAATAGAGGACCCAATTGAAGATTCCATTGCTCCATGGCTCAAATAGGATGGTTGACACCCCACTTTCACCAAAATTCCAAACTTAGCATTTTGCCCTCAAATCTACTCAACATACCAAAATACCCCCAAACCCCAAATTTGAAAAAAATTCCCAAAATTACCCAAATAACCAAGTTTGTCCAAAAATCATCTCAAACCATTTGAAACTACACAAATAGCCCAAAACTCCACAAAATTACGAAAATACCCCTAAATTTGCCAAAATTAAAAAAACAACCTTAGTGGCCCAAACTTTCCCAAAACCTTCAAAATTATCTCAAATGTCCCTATAACCAATTTGGACCCTTCAATTAAACCCAATTTGATCAATTTGACCAACTTTGATTGAAAGTTCCAAATTGCCCTAAAAGGTCCAATTTCCCTAAATTCACCCTAAATGTCTATCAATTTGACCCCAATTTTGCTCCAATTTCAATTCTAAATTCAAATTCATCATGATCAAACTCAATTCAAACTAAATCCAAGTCCAAGTGACCCACATTTATGTTCAATTTAAACCCGAATCAAAAGCCCAAATTTGGCCTAAAAACAAAATCCCACTCAATTGAACCCCCAAATATTTCCGATTTCCCCAATTATGCACAATAAATTCTTTGAAACAACTTCACACACCAAATTTAAACATCAATTAACCTTAGCCAAGCTTCAATTTCACTCAATTTCTACCTAAATCTAAAATTCACTAATTTGCCCCATTTTAGCCATGTGCCCAAATTCTACCAATATGAATGCCCTAACCCCAAAATTAGCACCCAATTAATGTTGAGAACTCTTCCAGACATTCCCCTAGACCATTTTGAAATCTCAATTTGGACTTAACCTACCTCTAGCCCAACCTAAACCCAAGTAAACCAACATCCCAAAATTGAACAAGTGCCCAGAATCCCTCAAATTTAACCTCCAAATCGATCCAAAATCACTCCAAATCTCTTATAAATCTCATAATAGTCATCCACAAAAAAATTTATCAATTAATTTGGCTCAATGTCATGGCTAGCCTATTATAAACCCAACTTTAAGACAATTTGGCCCAAATTGAACCCATGCACCAAAACAGACTAAGCAATTCTAAAGTGACCAAATTAATGACACCACAACCACAGAATGGATCATAATGATCAGGCTAAACCCAACTATAAAACCCTATTGAAGCCATAGACCATCAGTCCCTTCATTTAGGAGATTTTATTCTTTTTTTGGTCTTAAACAAAGAAATCTTTGCCATCATACCAAATTATTAGCGGTTAAGCATAATTAAACCTTCCCCTGGCTCACCTGACTGCTTGAACACCTCCTTTACTCTGGTCAACCATACTAATTACTTGAAAACGCCAAAACTGATAGCCACCATGCCCAAATCAAAACCAATTACCCCCATCGAAGCTGGCCAACTCTAATTGGCTTTTGTACATTTTAGCCCTCCACATAAGCAACTAATTAAACCCAAATTGAAGCCCTGAGCTCTACATCAAGCTCCTCTATTTAAACAACCCCATTCACGACCAAATTCATCGGGAAACTTTCCCAAAATCTAACCAGAGTCTCTCCAAGAACTGCTCCACTCAAGCCCACGATTTTCTCCCTCTGGTTCCCTCTGTGAGAGCTCAATTTTGAGCTCAAAATTTTAGCCTAAACCAGGACAAATTTCTTCACACCTCCATAATCCACTAAACTCCAATTAAATTTGTACACACTATCCCCACAGTGAGAGGAGTTGATTTCCCATAAAAGGCCTATCCTGAACAGCCTCTAACATAGCCCTAGACCAACTTCTGAAATCGAGTTCGATCGAAATCATATCTAGAAAATTCATCAGGGCCTAGGACATCATGTAGAGGTTCGATGGGACCATTCAAAGCTGATGTAACCATCTAATTGAGGCATCCCCTCTCAGATAAAGGTATTGAACCTCAACCCTAATCCAAGCCAATTTTTATTCTTCATACATATTTACTCTATTTCATACCGTATAAGAAGTAAAGATATGCTCTTCTTGAGTAGATGAAAATACAGGAACAAACCCTATGTGATTTATTTATGTTTAGATGAAGATCTTAAGGTTTTAGTGTGAACGGTTCTCGGGTTAGGTCACTTGGGGATGATGAAAGAGAGTCGTATGATCGCACGTGTATTCAATGGATTGAGGAGATTAAGCCATATGAACTCTTGGAACGAAAAGGCAGGCTGCATGGTTGCTAGCAGGGTCAAATGACGGAGCACTGCGTGTAAAATTTGGAGCTGACGAGGATGGTGTGGCGCTGACTGGTTTAAGTAGAAAACTATGGTTTTTTGAATTTATTTAAATGTCTGAACTTCAAAAATCCTTATCTTTCTCTTAAAAAATCATATAACCAAAATAAAAATACCTTCTTGCTTAGTGAACTGAGGAAAATAATGTGTACTAAAAAAAATTATTTGTTGACTCATTATTTTTTATTGAATTAAATACTCTCTGGAGTATTTTGATTCAGTACGATCAAACATTGCTCAACTTGGCTTGAAACTTTTAGGGTTCATTCCTTATGATAGGGGCTATGTTTTCTGATTTTTCCAAGGTCAGAGAACATCTCTGTGCTTCTAACCCTAATTTTCAAGTTAGGATTGCTATTATGACTTATTTGTAATTATTTAAATTAAAATAGCAATTGGAAAATTATGGGAATAATTTTAGTAGGTTTCCTATGGTCAAAGAAGCTTAGAAAAAAGGTCATGATGATTTGAATTATTTTGAACATTTCTGTAGTTTATTAATTGTATATATCTTGTTTTAATTTATGTAAATTAAATACTAATAAAAAATTGACCAAATCAATTCCACACTGTGAATAAAAATTGTCTACCCACTGTAAAAAGTTTAAAAAATATTTGACTATGTTTGAGGACTAAAGTTGATTTTCTAAGAAACATTCGATTTTAATACAAATATAATTATATGAAATGAAATATACTTATGATTACTATGGAAAGTGTTTTTTTAGTTCCTTGTGATCAGGCGCACTGAGTAAAAATAAAATTTAATTTGGAGAAAATAATTGATTTTTGAGCTTTATTTTGACTTTAAAATAATTAAAAATAATTAATAATCCCAAAATAACCAAAATTATTCAAAATGTGCCAAATTGTTCCCTCATCACTGAGAACTCATTAGGATATTTTTCCTAATTTTTCTAAATTAAAATAAATTTTTAGGAGCTTAAAAATAATTTTGTCTTATATACCCATTAAAATAATTGTAATAAATAAAATAAAAAAATCATAAAAATACAAAATTTATTTCACATCATTTCACATAGTTTTGGTAATTAAAACATCATTTCACATTTAATTAAATCATTAAAATTAATTCATAATAAATCATTAAACATTTCACATTTAATTAAATCATTAAAATTAATTCATAATCAAATAATAATGATAGAGATTTAATTCAAAAAATCATGAAATTTTTTCTAAATATTTCTCTGGACTAAGGAAACCTCTAATAGTTTTCTAATGAATAAAAATTTTTTTTTTTGGAAGTTAAGTAAATCAATTTTAAAGATAGTACTTTTTAAATTTAAATAATTTTTTAAATTAAATTAAAATTTAAAAATCCACATTTTATCCTCTGATGTTTTAATTGACCCATGGATAGGACACTCTAAAATTCTCAAAGTCCCTTGAATTTTGATTAATGAGTGTCGAGCTGAAGAGTCCCAAGTGGAAAGGGGTAACTTTAGATTTTGGTGCCTTAATCAAAATTTACGATTAACAAAGGAAAATGGGTGATTTTGATCCTAATAAACATGTTTGGGTGATTGAAATACAATAGGACTAAAAGGTAGGAACTCACTTGCCACCTTTTCTATAATAAGAAGAATATTGTAATTTCCTTATCTATCATGACTTGGAAGTTTAGGGTTTAGTCAATTCTCAAGTGATGGGTTTGAGTTTGGAAGATAATATTATATTAATCTTAACCCCATGATTGATGACAATGCTATCTTTCAATAAGAATGCATGTCATTTAAACTCATTTCATTGGATTTAGAATATAACATGATTGATGATTAAAATTTTTTTTTATACTACAAGTTTAATTTTAATTGTGGTACCAAAACCTCGAATAACTCAGATTTACTTTAGGGGAACCCACCCACATAACTCTTAAATGTAACATCAATTGATTAATTGAGTGTTCTTGCCTCGGGATAAATAAAATAGCAAGCTTCCTTGAGCAATGAGATAACCTTAGCTTAACCTTTGATGATTGATAAAACAATATGATAAGTTCAAAATGAACTCAAATTATTTTAAGAAATCACCAAAGTGAATCTTGATCATGCTCTGAGCACTTTGAAATCTCTTGAATATTTTGGAGGGCGAATTGAACTTGCTATATTTTGTTTTGAAATCAACTACTAAGATCTTTCGAGACTTAATAAAGTTATAACTTGGTGATTGGTAGCTATACTTTCATCTACTCCTACAATTTGAATTCCTTGCAAAATTATATACATATTTCCAAAGCAAACCTTTCAAGTGGAGGAGCAGGAATAATCAACAGGTACGCTTTTATGTTATTATATTTACCTTTTTGCACCTCTTGTTTCTTGCTTGCATGCTTAACGTCACCCTGCAAGTCAAAAAACAAAACCAAAAATTAAATAAGATAAAATTCACTACCACAAAAGTAAAAATATAAAACAACTCAAAATTTAATCACAAACAAAATAAAATAGAAATTGTAACCAAATTAAAACATTTCTATCGGATAATCGGGAACCCCTAGGAAGAGGTTACCTACGGTAGCTAACAAGATTTCCCACGGTCTAAATGAAAGTATGGAACTCATTAAGTTGATTTTAGTAAATTCTTTTAGATTAAGTGAATCTGAGGAAAAATAGTGGTGCCGAAATGAGGGAACCGTAGGATTCTAACCGGTGTCGCTCTAGTCAACTTTAGAATTCCCATAATATTGAAATAAAAATAACCTTAGGAAACAATTAATTTGACATCATGACATGACACATTAAAAAATTAAACTCGCCACGACGAGGAGCTTGTAGTTAGCACTGTGGGCAGCACGACCATCTTCAACAGCAAAACAAGCCTACACCATCTAAACTATTCTGTAGAGTTAAACAACAAGCCATAGGACTTCGAGGTTGTCAGCCTAGTGCAGCATAAATTCTCAACTTATCTTTAGGCCTCTGTATGGATCTGTTATACAATTTAAGCCCTAACTCGCCCTAGGATTCCGAAGCCATCGTTCATCACGACCAAAATCCTCACATCAACTAGGCTGTTTGTACGATCATCTTGCATGAATGTAAGCCCTAATTAATAAAATTGGCAGGATGAAACAATTAAATGTTTCTCCTCTAAATTGAAACCAAACCAAAAGGTAGACTGGGAAGTCACTGAGGTTCTCCTTAGGATCTGTGACATTTGCTAGTTCTTCTTCCTTTGGATTCCAAAAATAAAATGTTCAAAATTTGAGCCATTCCCATTTCATACCTCTTTGTCCGATCTCATTGAAAAGTTCAATCCTTTGAACTTCTTGAAGATAATATCCTCCGATTCTTACCAAGATTTTTCTTAGGTTACTTTTGTTATCTAAGATATAATTACTTACGGGGGCTTACCTTTATAGGAAGCTTTTTCAAACCCAGCTTAATATAAACCCAATTTAATTTTTCATGTTAAATTGGGGAACTTGTCAGCTTATAATAAAATGGTTTCACAGAACAAATGGATATCATATATTTCATAGTTTATTTGATTGAGCCTCACTATCAATTCATGTGTCTATCTTTTAGGATAGATACAGAGCTTGAGGTGTAATGCTCTTTCATCTTAACTTTGAAAGATATGGGATCAATTTGATTTCATATTTTTCTAAAATTATGTATATGTAAATTAAATTTCCCTCCAATGCGGGCGTTAGGATTTCCATTTAGGCGACCAACAACTTCCACAGGATGACCCCCTCTAAAATTGTGCCAACAGCTTCTAGCGACTTTGCTGAGAATAGTTTCTCTCCCCATTTAAATCAGGGAATATTGTCTTTATATATTGGTAATGTATCCATGTCTCTTATGGACCATATTAACCTTCTACCGTTGGCATTCTTCACCCATTTCTTTCTTTGGTAAGTACGGTCAACACTTTTGGACTTCAGGACCATCTGCTTAACCACCTTTGAACAGAGAGGTTCAAGAGTTCATTAGGACTTTTAATCTTTGTGTATGGTGGGACCCCCAATTGATGTGTTGGTGGACTAGCTCCTCCTAGGCATTGTGCATTGTAAAGTCTGTCCCACACTAGGTCCTAAACTTTACTTTTCCCTTTGTTTTGGTTTAATATTTTGCAGATTAAATCAAATTGTGTCATGCTGCGCTTGCTCGTTGAACCTTCTTTATATAATTAATTAAATTCTCCTAATTTCAAAGTTACTTTTACTAAATTCTAAAATACTTTTCACAAACTAAAATAAAAAATCTAATATTACTCAGTCTATAGATTGCCATTGTTATTTTTTTGTGCTTGCGCTAGAATTACAAGGTATTGGCCAAATAACTAACCCCAAAGCTTTCTTTTCGAAGCTACTGCAATGGGGTTCTCTACTTCCACTTTCTGGTGCAACTTGACGACGATCCGCGATGCCCGCAATGTCACCCCTATCATCAAGTTTTGAGCTGGATTCGATGAACTATAAGTCATGCTCAGAAAGGCTCCCTTTGCCATAATGAAAGTTACAGCTCTGGAAGTTCAAACATCATCAGCTGAGTTTAGCCTGAACTGTCCTCAGGATTTTCCTTCTTTCAAGGAGATAAAGACTACTGCCACCACGACACCTGTTAAACCTATTGTTCTTGTTTCCTCTAAGGGAAAAGCGGTCATCATCGTTGAAGATACAAATGAAGGATTTGTCATCCCACCATCAGTGTTTGAAATTAGAACAAGATCGATGTCTACACCATTAACTCGGTCACAAAGAAGAAACCATAGTTGAAAGGTCCGGAAGGCTGCTAAAGCCCAGATTTCTGAAGAGGTGTTTGTTGATGAAATTCCTTACCATGAGGAACTAGGATTGTTGAAGGCATATCCACTTCTGCGAGGGAATAGATTCCATTCCTTAATGCTTCATTCTTTATTGAACACCAATGGGTACAAAAGTATCCAAAAGATTGTTGTTGCTTTACCATCACCTCATGGACATGGTGAGGAGAGGGAGAAGCCCGCTCCTATTACTCAGGTCAGTACAGTATTCCAGAGACTAGCTAAAAAACAGGGTTTTTTAGTCGGTGAATTACTTAAACGCGTGGGATGTGCAATATCTCCCATGTGAAGAGAGAAATTCATAAAGATGTCAGATTTGCCAGATGATCTTAAAGATAACCTGACACTTTGTCTGCTCCCATTCCCGTCAGGTTCCGGCTAGGAAGCATAATTGATGCTACCATCATCATGACTGATTCTACTGTCGCTACTCCAAGACCTGCAGGCCATTGACAGGTTAAGTCACATTTGGGTCTAAGAGTTCTACCAGCTATCAGTTATAAGAATGTCTCAAAAATTTTGAAGTTAAAGATGAAAAAGTTACCCGATACTGTGTCTGGTCTGCACCATTGGGAGCAAGCCTCTGTCCGACGTGTCAATGCATCTACTAAGACACCTTGTCTCAAGATATCACCATAGAAAAAAGGTATGGGTACCCGAGATTGCCGTAAAAATAAAGTGCAATGACCCTAAAGGGCAAAATTTTGGAAGGAAGCAAAGGTCCGAAGTATCAAACATTGTTGCAGTTATTACTATTGAGTTTGATAAATATGTAAAGGTTGTCTAAGAAAATCCTCCAGATCTCAAAATGATCTAAGAAGTGATAATTGATAAAAAGTTCAAAAGCTCAAGGCTGAGATTTCTGAGTTAGCCAAAGAACACGGAGAGGCCATTGAAGATGTTGAGGATTTTAATTTTAATGATTATCTTGATGAAGATTTCATTGATATTTATGTCATCGAGAGTAGAGCTGCCACATCTAAGCGTGATGCCCAACCTCTCACTGAAGGGAACGCCGCAGATGATTTGCGCAGGGCTATTTTCTTAAGAGATGAACAAATCAAACAGATGGAAAAGAGAATGGAGGAGATGGCTGCCACTATGACCACCATGGCTAAAGTTCATTGACAGCCCCAGTAACAACAGGTAGCTTCTCCAGGAGTCAACCAAACAGATATAGTTCACATTATAGTTCAAAGAAGAGAAGTTGCCTCACTATCAGAGATGAGAAGCGAAAGAAGCATTCCTCACCAAGTACCATAACAGAGAAAGATATTAAACAGTTGGTCGAACAATAAGTTCAAGAGTTCTTAGCCCAATCCAAGGGTGGTGCATTGATTTTATGGGGGAAAAAATTTACCCGGAGGAGTTTGATGTCATAACCTACCCCAAGTGCTTTGTGTTACCAAATTTTAAGACATTCGACGGGGCCAAGAATCCCAGGCAGCATATAGCACATTTCCGAACCAGTTGTGGCAACACAAGAAGTAACGAAGCCTTACTTTTCTATCAGTTTGTCAGCATTCTGTCAGGAATAGCGTTTGATTGGTATGCCAAGTTGCCCAACATATCAGTGAAGACATTCATCAAGTTAGAACAACTGTTTGTAAAGAGATTTGTCAGAGCGCAACAATCACATTTCTATTGGAGATCTCATAGCAGAGAGGCAGACACCTAATAAGATTCTACTAGATTATATCTTGAAGTGGAGAGACATTAGCTTGAAGTGCGAGCATCAACTATAGGAACATCATGCGTTTGAGATTCTACTCAAAAGTATCCATGGGCTAGTAACTTTCTTGCCTAAGGGACTCACCATCAAGTCCTTCAAAAAGCTACTCAGTAAAGGTAGCAATCTACAAGAGGAAGTTAAACACATGGATTCTCAGGAGAAATAAAAAAAGGACTAGAACAACCCAAATATTCAAGAAGAAGTCCAGGAAAGTGACAATGATTGATAAGGGAAAGTAGCCAATGAAGATTCAAGTAGAGTATTCTCCTCAAAATTCACAGCTTTCATTACAGCATAGCCAGTAGCAACAAACACAACAACATGGTCAGCCTAGCCAACAGTCACACCAGGGAGGATCATACCGAACAAATAATAGGAAGCGTCTGACCCTTTCATAATGAAATAGCAAGGCATATTCATTCAAAGATGAAGCTATACCTAAAATGTTCAGAAGTTTAATGAAGAAGCTTGAGTTTAGATTGTCAGATCCAAGGGAACCTGAGGAAATTGAAAAGAAAGGTCAGCCAAATTAGTTCCCATACCATAGGTTTCTTGGACATACTACAGAGGAATGTTTTGATTTAAAGGATTGGCCCGAGAAAATTCTTAAGGGAATATAACAATCCCCAAAGAATATTTAAAAGAACCTGTAAAAGGTTTTGTAAATATGATTTCAACCAAGATAATCACTCTGATAGATCCAGATTCAGAAAATAATGGATGGAGTACAGTTTAGAGCAAATCATCCAAGAAGATACTGGATCAGATTCAGACCGCTTCAACTCAGGTAGTCGTTTAGAGACTACACCTTGCACAACCCATGATGGAGATTTCACCAAAGAAACCACCGCAACCAGAAGAGAAAGAGAAAAACGACGTCGTGAAGTCTAATACCGTGGGGGGTGGGATAAGGGCTGCCACTATTAGATTTGTTATCTAAGATTCAAGGAGGGAAATCCTCAAACCTCTGACCATGTATGATTATTTTTTTGCCCCATCAGGGTATTATGAATATAATGATTATGATTTTGATTACTTTTTAATTGTTTCTAATGATAACGTAGATTACTTTGTTGAATCTAACTCTGATCTCAATTCCCAAACTGATCCTCAAATAGTACTTAAGTTTGAAGAACCTGTTAACTAGAATGAAGAAGATGTTGACAACACTGGTTGCGAAGCACTAGGAGCGAGGAGCCAGTCCTTGAGTGTCACAGTGCATCACTAGTTATCAACTTAGGTCTCTCCAATGAAGAAGAAGAGACACTAGAAATTTTGTCTACAACATCTCAAGAAGAAGAAATCAAAGAGATAAATCTAAGGAGTGGTAAGGTGTTACCCCTGAGATCAGCTCGAGTGGAGAAAGAAAAATAGATAGTCACTCAGGAAGAGTTATCTCCACCTCTGCTAGTGGAAGAATGATTCACTAATATAAGCATTTTTAGACCCATATTTTACACTCATTTCTCATGATATTGCACTTTAAATGAATGTATTTTTCATGTTTTATTGCAGATTTATGATTTTCACAACTTGGACTAAAAAGGAAGAAAAAAGGATGAGATTTTATGTCAAAATAGTGTTTTGGAGAGAAATACTCAGCGCCGACAGCACCATTTGAAGAGAACACAAATTTAATTTGGGCCACGGGCGCCGACGACACCATCGTGGGCGCTGACAAAGAAGAAGTCTGTGCAGAGCAAAAATCTAGAAGATTCAATAAATTTGGACATTTTTGAAGAGTTATTTGATACACCTCTTGGAAAACCAACATTATGCTCTATTTAGAGTGGAAAATGATCAGAAAAAGGAGTCCGCTAGTGTGACATTGAGTTTCCTTTAGTGTTCCATTGTGAGTATTGTGTAGTTTGATGTCTAAGTGTGATTTCTCTTAAGACTTGTTAGAGAGGCAGAGAAGTTAGAGTTTTCATCTTCATTACATTTTCAAAGAGAGAATCAAGAGTCTTGTAAAGACAGAAAGAAACAAACAGAAGCTACAAGGAATTTTCTTTGAGAAAGAGTTAATGATAGGTGGTGTTTGTTATTGTTGAATAAAGTTTATTTTATTTGTGTAATTCATATTTTAGTCATATTTTTCTCATGAGGTATGAGTAGTTTTCTTTTTCTTTCTCCCTGCTCTGAGATATGGTGAAATGAAGAGATAATTTGGATGTGCTAATTTTAAAATATAAAATAAATTGTGATAATTTTTTCACTCCGTCATTAATTTACTTTTTGATTTAGCCAGATGAAATGTTAACATTTGTTGTAATACATACTATCTTGGAAATGGAGTATGAGTTTCACAAAAAAGTGAGAATTAAACGATTCTCACTGTGGAGACTAAGCCTAAGATTAGCAAACGATTCTCTAAAACACTTCAATAAGGGTATAGAATTAAAATTTCTCCAATTTGATACAACAAAAATTAAAACCATTTATCTCTCTCATTTAACCAAAAACTCAATGTAGTGGGAAAGATGCTTTCTTATATTTGAAATCTTCGTCACAAAAATATAGTTTGATAGTTATTGCTTAGCTTTTCTTTGCGGTTTTGCTTGTAGTTGGTAATTTAATTCTGTTAGCATCCTAAACATTTGAAATTTAGTGTAGAAGATTGGCTTTATCATTGTAAATTTCTTGATTTAAATTTCCATTATGAATTTACACCTTCCTCGTGGGATTCATATTTGAGGCTTAATCAGAAAGTCTTATATTACTTGATAATGATACGTATACTTGCATAGAATCCCAACATAAATTGTTTTAATTTCTTATTCATAAATAATCAATCAAGTTTTTGGCATCGCTGCAAAGCAGAGTCAACTTTATTAATTTTACACATCTATAATTTCGGGATCAAGTTTTTGGCACCGTTGCGAGGGAAGGTAACAATAAATTAAATATATTTGGTAAATTTGGTAAAATAGGAAATTTAGCGAAAAGTAAATAATATAATACAAAAAGAAAAAAAAGTTAAAAATAAAAAACATAAAAAAATAATTTTTTTTTTAAATTTAAGAGTACCTTTAAGTATTTTTTTTGCTCATTATATTTGTTTATGCGTAGTACTGGATCTAAAGATTTAGTACTTTTAGTTTTAGATTAGAAAATATTATTAGAGAGTTCAAAAATAACAAGAAGAAATTAGAAATTGGAACAAAATGAAAATAACTTAGATAATCAAATAAATGAAAATCGATAAAGACCTTTAAAATATTATGCTAATCCTTCAGTAGATGAACTTCACTTGACTATTCAAAATCCTGATGTTGCTGCTAATTCATTTAAGCTTAAACCTGCTATTATCCAAATGGTACAAAATAATCAGTTTGGCGGAACACCTACTGATGATCCTAACTTACATCTTGCTAGTTTTCTTGAAATATGTGCTACTTTTAAATATTATGGATTGTCTAATGATGTCATCAAGCTTAGACCTTTTTCTTTTTAATTAAGGGACAAAGCTAAAGCTTAGCTAAATTCATTAGCACCTGGATCTATCAGAACTTGGGGAGAACTATCACAAAAATTTACAAAAATTTTTAGCAATTTTTAGCTAAATATTTTCCACCCTCGAGAACTGCTAAGCTTAGAAACGATATTACAACTTTTTGTAGTTCGAAGGAGAATCGATATATGAAGCATGGGGAAGATTTAAAGATCTCTTAGGAGATGTCAATATCATGCTTTACCAGATTGGTCAATAATTCAAACTTTTTACAATGGATTAGTAGGATCACTTATATCAATTATAGATGCTACTACAAATGGATCACTAATGTCAAAACCTTTTGATGAAGCACATTCTTTAATAGATGAGATGGCTACTAATAATTTTCAACGGCTCTCTAAACGGGTAAATCCAAAAAGAGTAGCTAGTATTCCTGATTCTGATGCAATGTGTACTTTGGCATATGAAATTGCCGATATATCAAAGAAGATTGATCAAATTGGAGTGAACCATTTTAAAATACCACCAGTATTATAGGAAAATACTATAGGATAGATAAATGGTACTCAATCATTTATTAAACTATGAATGCTATAAATAATAGAAATAATAATTCTTATTCTAATTATTTAAATCCTGGATGAAAAAATCACCCTAATCTAAATTGGAATGATTATAAAAATTCAGTAAACCCCTCAAGAAAATCAAAGAACCAAGGGCACCCTAACTATAGACCTTATTCCTCCTGGATTTAACAATTACTCACAAGTTAAGGAGAAGAAGTTGACTAAAAAATAAGGGTTGCTGAACTTGGGAAATAAAAAACATAATCAAGAAGCTTTAATTAGGAATATTGAAAATCAATTAGGACATATTGCTAGTGCACTTAGTAACAGACCTTCAGAAATTTTTCCTAGCACTGTTAAAGTTAATCAAAAAGATTAGAATAAGGAGCAAATTAAAGCTAGACAATTACAAAGTGGAGAAGAAGTGGAGACAAGTATCCGAAGAAAAATTGAAGTTAAGAAGCATAAGGTGGAAATTGAAAATTACAATGATGAAAATAAACCAAAGAAAATTTATTTAGAAAAACTGCCACCTCCGTTTCCTCAACGATTAAAGAAAAAGAATAAAGATAAACAATTTGTCGTTACCTTCCCCAACAACAACGCCAAAAACTTGATCCCAATGTGAAATATAGTTGTGTAAAATATATAAAGTTCACTCCCAAGTAATAAATGACTTTCAATTTAAGCCCCAAATATTGATCACACAGGGAAGGTTTAAATTTGAAATAATAAACTTACTAGGAAATTCAAAAAAATCAAACAAAATTAATGTAAATAATTTCAAATTTTTAAGATGCTAACTAAACTAAATTATTTAACTTCTAGCAAAACATAAATGCAAAGTTTAAACAATAACTACTAAACTATTTAACTATATTTATATGACAAAGATTTCTTATGTGTAAAAGCATCTTTCCCACTACAATGAGATTTTGGTAAAATGAGATAAGATAAATTGTTTTAATATGTATTATGTCAAATAGGAGCATTTTAAATTCTCTACCCTGATACAGTGTTATAGAAAATCATTGGCCAATCCCATGTTTAGTCCCAAAATCCATGGCCAGGCTAGGAGGATACTGGCTCCCACTCTAGAGCTCCCTCTTCCCTTCACATGAAGGGTAACTCTCGGTTGAGTTTTTAACCACTAAGACAAAATTGGGGATTTTAGTTTGTCACCCTTAAATCTCCAATTCTACACCCAATAGTGTATATTTCTCTATTTATTTGCACTTAATTCCAAGAATGAAGTTCTCCTTCATGGAATCAAATGTGATCCTCACTTTGTTGTAGAACTAATAGTCCATTTCCTAGATCATATGTTTCACAACAAATTTTAACAATTCAATTGGCTAAATCAAAAAGTAAATTAACTTCAGAGTTGAAAAATCATCACAATTTTCTTTATATATAAATATTGGCACATCCATATTATCTCTTCATTTCACCATATTTCAAAAAAGGGAGAAAGATAAAGGAAACTACTTAGACTTCATGGGAAAGATACAACAAAACACAAATTTCATATATAAAAGAAAGTTCATACAACACTAATAAACTAACAACACCTAACTGAAATTCTTTCTCAAAGCAAATCACTTGTAGCCTCTCATAAAAGATGTACGAAGAAGAAATTTCTCACTTTTCTCCTTCTCCAACACTCTTAGAGAAGAATTCACACTTAATCTAACCACAAAAACTCTAAACTCTTAAAGAAAAATAATAAATAGACTCCTGAATGGTGGTGGAATGAAGATGAAAAAAGTGTATGGAGGCGAGGTGTGGCGATTACAAAAAATGAGGAATGAAGAGGAGCAAGGAGGAGCCCCTTTTCTTATCAATTTCGGCCCCAAATAGATCCTAGAGTCAGTTCTCCAATAGGTGCATCCAAAAATTATTTGAAAAGCATCCAAATTTATTGAATTTTTTAGAAATTGGGTCTGAACCGACAGTGGCATCGTCGGCGCCTGATCCGGCTCCGTTGTTTCTAGTGGTCCATAATTAATTTGCTGCTCTCTGTCAAACAGTGCAGTCAGTGCTGCTTTTGGAGCCATCAGTGCTGAGTAAAATCCACTATTTATTCTATAAGTTTGCATCATTGGCACTCCTCTTGGCACTGTTGGCGTTCCTCTTGGTGCTGTCGGTGCTGAGTATTTCTCAAAAAATGCCATTTTGACTCCAAATTCTATCCTTTTTGCTTCAAGTCTTAAAAATCAACAACCTGCAATAAAACATAAAAATACCTTCCATTAAAGTTCCATTAAAGTGTACCTTCCATTAAAGTGCAATATCACCAAAGATGAGTATAAAATATGGGTCTAAAAATGCATATATTTTTGGAGTATCAAAATCCCCTAAACTTTTATGTTACTCGTCCTCAAGTAACTCCTCTACTACATAAAAATATGACTTATGGTAATGAACTTAACTTCTAAATTTCCATATTTTAGTCTACTAAACATAACAACATAACTTAAGAAAAATTCAAAACAACTTCAGTTAATGCCAAAGGTATAAGAATATTCAGCAATCAAGTCTAAGATTTTTGATTCTCTATTCTTTTTAAGAAAAATTGCAAATTATCATATTAAAGTCACTTCAAGTGTTCATATGAAAAAGAACTTCATGAAAATTTACTATTAAATAAGTTAACACTCAAATTTAAGCTTAGAAAATTTAGCCAAGCTTTCTTCTTTAAGCTGATTCACTTGAAACCAATTTTTAATTAGGCATCTCCTCAAGCTTCTCCTCATATTATCTTTTTCTTTTCTTTTCTTTTCTTTTCAGGGTCCTTTTCAATCCCTTGTCTTTTCTTTTCTTTTCTTTTATCTCTTTTTTTTATGAGAGGATTACTATATATGGATAGCCTTTAATGATTTTGAACTTCACTATCCTCTTCTGAAAATAAAAAAATTTTCACATCTTTTCTCTTAACAAATTTATATTAGCTTAAAGATTTCATAAAGTTTAATTCTTTTCTTCTTACATGAATCTTTAAGATTTTTAATACTTCAAAAATACAAATTTATTTACATTAAAATAGAAAAACATAGTCTTTTTTGTTATACTTAGTATCTTACTCTCTAAAATTAACCTTTATTATTAAAAATTTTTACTTAAGTTTATTATATATTTAGAAACATAAATACAGTAATCCAAAGTTATCCCCTCATACCAAAGGTCATGCTAAATTTAAAAATTTTGAAAATATAGTAAAGTGAGGACCAATTAAATTAAGTTTCTTTCCTTAAAAAGGAATTTTTCTTTCCCCCCCCCACCCCAAACTTAAATTTTTAAAAGATTTAGCATGAAGAATTGAAAAAAATATAAAGGGTGAAAGAAAACATTAAATATAAAAAGAAAAGACTTACTTGTTGAAGGTTTTGATTTTGAAACTTAATTCTAAAGTATTGTAAGTGCTAATATGAAAATACAAGACTTACAACTTAAATAGCACATAATACATATAAAATCTACTGAGAAAGAGTTAATTACAATACATTTAACAAAATTCTAACTACTAACAACAAAACTAAACTGAATTTCAAATAAAAAACAATTTTATAATTTATACTTCACAACACAACAAAATAGAGTCTCACAATCTAAGAACAAACAATCTCAACAATATAACAAAAACAAACAACAAAATAATAAAGTACAATAAAACATAAACGAAAAGAAAGATCAGCAATCATCATCTTATTCTTCATCTACATCCAAATTCTGCAGCATCATATTTGAAATTTTATTGTATCAAATCATCAGTGTGAGCATTTCTGGCATCCAAGTTTTTTATTCAATGATCTATTCTCAAGATATCTCTGTGTTGGATCATCATCTGCTCCATCAGTTCTCGAAGAGAAGTGGAAAGAATATCCCTGGTCTTACTTGCAGACCTCCATCCAACGTGAGATTAATATGTCTTTATATTGGTCTTTATATTGGTAGGCTCAATAGCTTTTAGAGGCTCAATCCTCTCTTCCTTAGGTCTAAAATCAACTCATGCTTTTTCATAGAGTGTGAACGTCAGAGCAGGGTGTGCTAAACCACTAGTGGTCTCTCCCAAAGTAATAGACCTAGTGTTCATATAAATAATAGAGCCTGCATTTAGCCTCATCACCTACTGGGAACAGAAGTTCAGGATGACTCTATTCTTTGTAACCTCACTGTGATGATTTCTCGGTATCATTCTTCCAGAAATAAAGTAGTGTTAGGCCTTAGATACTACATTTAACATAGAAAGAGGAAAGTTTATCTTAACACCATTTTTCACCGTCCAGGTTCCTCTTCCATCATTAAGAAAAAAAAATAATCTCATTCAAGGCCTCATTTGTAGTAGAAAATGATTTATACTGGCAACTGTACACATCTTTCAATTGATGAAAATCATTATTTATTCTTAATGAAAACTCCATCATTTTCCCACAAATAAAAATAAAATCTGTAGGAGCCTCTGTAAAATTAGCGTAGATCTACATCACTGCTCCAATAACACCCTCGGCAATAAAATAACATAAATTTAAATAACATAAATTTTTCTCATAAATTTTTCTACTGCCGAGCATTGATTAATTGCTCGACTTCTCCTCTTGGATTTTTAAAACCATGATCCGGAATCACTTTTTTATTTTCAAGTAGACTGTTGAATCGAGCACTAGCTCTGAAGCTGACGAATTTTTGTTCATCATAATCTACTTTTTTTTTTCATTTGCTCATTCTTAGGGTCGTGGTAGATCTATGAAAATTTGATTAAAATCAGAATAAATTCCGAAAATTTAGAAAGTCACAATGTAAAACGCTTTAAACTTAAATGTACTAAGTAAGAGTTCTTCACTAAAGGATTTTCCTAAAATCTCTTAAAAATTTCTAAAATTTTTGGATCTCGGCAATGTGAGATGAATCCTTGGTGGGAAAAAAAAAATTTTAGTTCAAAGTGTAGCTCTTACCTAGAGAAGATGAAATCAAAACTTCTTTTTCCTTAAAAATGCTTCAAATCTGAGAAAAATCAAGCCCTAGGTGCAGAAACCGTAGGTTGAAGGTGACTCAAAATGTAAAAATGCAGTTTTATGGTGCAATTTGCCAATTTTATGGAGTTTAGGTTGTCCTCGGGTCGAGGGCGCCGTCGACGCCCATGCCAGCGTCGTTGGAGCTGAAGGCCTAAAAATTCCTTTTTAAATTTTTTCAATTTTCAATTTTTAAAATTTTCAGTTTTCTTTCAATTTTCTCCAAAGTTTTTTTAGTATTTTTAAACAAAAATTTTTATCTAACAATAATTCACAAACAAACATTTTCATGGATAATCATTTCCACAAACAATAACAAACTAACTTTTATATATGAAAGTACTCTTTTTTTACAAATACATTTTTCTAATCACACTATTGCACTCATATAGCAAACAAAATTATAAATCGGCACCGAAATCAAGCCACAACACTAAACACTAACACAAAACTATACACACAATCAAAATTCATAATTCTAAAGCAAAGCAAACAAAATCAAATCTACACAATAACGTTAAATTCATAAATATTTTAAACTAGTATATAGCCCAAATTTTTTACTTATTCTGCCTCATCCACATTGCTTTCTCCTCCTCTCTCCTCCTCTAAATCCTCTAAAATCTCCCATAGATTGGTAATGAACGTACAGATTATAGAAGGGTCGGTACGGGAATCGGTCAGTCAAATTTTCTTCGATCCATCCTTTATCCTTAAACATATGCACTAATCCTGTTTCAAATGTTCTAGTATGATCAAAATTCTTCTTCGTCCTTCAATATAATTGATCAAAAAGGTACTTAGGATCTCATCTTGCATTCGTTATACTCTGAAGTTCTCTTTTCATTTTCTTCAATTTCTTTTCCAGAGCTAGTGAACTTCCAACAGTTGGTGGCATCAATGGAGTTGAAGCATGTGTTGAATGATCCAAGAGAGTCTCTAATGATTCATTTTCATTCCCAACGTAATTATCATTAATAGGAATCATGGGCTCCCAATGTAATAAAACTTTTTCTCAACTTTCATATGAAAATGAAACTTGAGATTGACTGTTGTAAAGTAAGAAAATTATGGAAGGATGCCCAAGTCCATAAATTGGCCCATTCATAATAATATCTATAACAGATTTTAAAATGATAGATCCTACATCTACAGGTTTTTCCATTTGAATGCAATAATTTAAAATAGCACTTTCTTTGGCACTTTCTTTGGTGACTCTTTCTTTGGTGACTCTACTAATCTGCATGGTAGGGAGTAATTTTGTATAAATGAAGAAATGCCACTACTTTGACATTGGATTAAGTGATCAAGCAGAGAAACTAACATATCCCTTATCTCACATTTCTCAAATATCACTTTCATCCATCAAAAAATTATAGGCATCTTGCACCAAATCTCTGGTAAGGATAAAATTTGTATAATTAAATATTGGAACGTTTTCTATCATATACAATTTATTAATTCATGTCAGAGTAAATGATATAGCCTTACCTCGTACGAAGACAAATCCTTGGGTAATTCCATGTAAGTTGGTATAGAATTCCTTCACCACTGCTAAAACAACTACAACGGTAGTGTAACATAGAACTTCCCATCGTCTTTGTACAATGATTTTATCAATCAGAGAACTTTGATTATCAATCAGAGAACTTTATCAATCAGAGAACTTTGATTAATCAATCCATGATTGATAAAGCCTCTCTCCTTGATCAATCCTTTCTTCAGAATAACTTTGTTGTATAATCTCTGCACGTCAAAATTGATAAACTTTCTTCTATTGAAAACTCTGTAACTGGAAGTATTTCTGGAATTGGAAGCCATGGATTTCAAAAATAGGATGTTTATAGTCGTCAAGGCAATTTTTAGGACTTTAAAAGCACCTCCCGGCAGTCATTATGGAGCGAAATCCCGCCAAAGTTCAATAAATTTTTCCTGAGTTGTGCAAACTACTATTGACGCCATCAACTCTCCTAATGGTGCTGTCAGTGCCATGGTCAGTTTAGCGGGCGCCGTCGGTGCCCATGAGGTCAAAATCCCGTCTTTTTAAAGTTTTTTTTATTCAATTTGATTCCAAATTTTCCTCCAATACCAATATTTGTCCTAATTTATAATATATAAATATATGGGTTGCCTCCCACGAAGCGTTTGGTTTAACATCGTCAGTCCGACATAGCATTTGTTTAGTTGGGTTGACTTAACATTAAAACCTCTTTAAATTGTGGTATGTGTCATTCATAATAATGTTTCAATCGATGGCCATTAACATTAAATATCTTTCTAGTGTTAGGATCTTTAACAACAATAGTTCCTTAATGATAGACTTTAATCACTTTAAATGGTCATAACCATCTAGATTTTAGTTTTTCTGAGAAAAATCTCAATTTTGTATTATATAATAAAACTTTATATCTAGTTTCAAACTTCTTTTAATGAATCTTCTGATCATGTCATATTTTCATTTTCTCTTTATAGATTTTTGCATTATCATATGCTTCATTTCTAATCTCCTCAAGTTCATTGAGTTACAATAATCTTTTCTCACCAGCATTCCTTAATTTACAATTAAATTCCCTAATAGCCTAAAATGTTTTATGCTTCAATTCAACTGGTAAGTGGCATGTTTTTCTAAAAATAAGTTTATATGGGGACGTTCCAATAAGAGTCTTATAAGCAGTTTTGTATGTCCATAACGAAGTATCTAATCTAGTAGACCAATCCAATTTATAGGGATTTACAGCTTTTTCTAAAATTTGTTTAATTTCATGATTTAATATCTCTACTAGACAGCTAGTCTGAGGTTGATAAGCAGTAGAGAATTTATGCATAATATCATATTTCTTAATTAATTTTTCAATTATCTTATTTTTACAATGAGATCCTCCATCAGTAATTATTACTCTCGGTATTCTATATCTTGTAAAAATATGTTTAATTAAAATTTTAGAAACACTCCGAACATCACTTCTAGGTACATCAATAGCTTCAATCCATTTCGACTTTTAATCAGGAGCAAGTAATATATATAAATTTCCAAATGAAGGCATAAACGGTCCCATAAAATCTAATTCCCACACATTAAGAATTTCAACTTCTAATGTGTAATTTAGAGGCATTTCGTTTCTCTTAGAAATATTTTTTACTCGTTAACATCGAGCGAATTTTTTAATATATTCATTAACATTTCTAAAAAGAGTAGGCTAATATAATCTATCTTGCAAAATCTTATATGTAATTCTATTTATTCCAAAATGTCCTCCAAATTCAGAATCATGACTTCTTTCAAATATCTATTGAGTTTTCTTATAAGGCACACATCTTCTAATAATTAGACCTTTACATTGTTTATATAAATATGGTTCATCCCAATATTATAATTTTGAATCATAAATGAATTTCTTTTGTTGTGGATTTTTAATGTCAGGTTGTTGAATAACACTTACAATAAAATTTACTATATCAGCATACCACGGTAAATTCATTTCATCAATACTGTATAATTGTTCATCAGGAAAATTTTCTAAAATTTTATTTACAAAATTAGATAATATTTCCCTTTTTAATCTAAATAAATGATCAACTATTTGAATATCATTTCCTTTTCTATCAACTACGATAAAATCAAACTCTTGTAGTAGAAGTATCCCTCTAATTAATTTTGGTTTAGCATCCTTCTTTTGCATCAAGTATTTAATAGCATAATGATCTATATGCACTATACATTTAGTTCCAATTAAGTGACGTATAAATTCATTAAAGGAAAAAATAATAGC
Source organism: Phalaenopsis equestris (assembly GCF_001263595.1). Classification (NCBI taxonomy): domain Eukaryota; kingdom Viridiplantae; phylum Streptophyta; class Magnoliopsida; order Asparagales; family Orchidaceae; genus Phalaenopsis; species Phalaenopsis equestris. The sequence goes on along the minus strand of NW_018224972.1, from coordinate 89,201 downwards.
TAATAACTCTCTTTCAGTATTAGTATAATTAAGTTGAGCATCATTTACAGTTTTACTAGCATAATATATCCCTTTAAAAACTTTGTTTTAAAAACTTTGTTGTGTCTTTGTCCTAAAATATACCCAATAGCATAATCACTAGAATCGCACATTATTTCAAATAGTTTTTCCCAGTCAGGTTAAACTATTATAGGTGCATTTTTCTTTCAATAATTCAAATGCTTTTATGCATTTCTCGTTAAAATCAAATTTCGTATCTTTTTCTAAAAGTTGGCATAATGACTTAGTTATTTAAAAAAGAATTTTATGTGGCGCCTGTAGAAACCAGCATGTCCTAGAAAAATTCTTACCCCTCTAACATTAGTTCAAGGTGGTAATTTTTTAATAACTTGAATTTTTGCAGGATCTACTTCCATGCCATTTTCAAAAATTTTATGTCGCAGTACAATACCTCCTGCAACCATAAATTGACATTTTTCCTAATTTAGTGTTCGGTTGATTCTTTCACATACTTCCATGATTTTTTCAAATCATTGAAACATAATTCAAATGAAGTTCCGAATACAGAAAAATTATCCATAAACACTTTCAGTCCATGTTCAATAAAATTGTTGAAAATAGACATCATACATCTTTAAAATGTTGCAGGTGCATTGCATAGTCCATAAGGCATTCTACAAAAGGAAAGTGTTCCATATGGGCTTTTAAATATTGTTTTCTCTTGATCCTCTAGAGCAATTAGAATTTGGTGATAATCGGTATATCCATCTAAAAAGCAATAATATTTATTTCTACCCAATCTATCCAACTTTTGGTCTAGAAAGGGTAAAGGAAAGTGATCTTTTATAGTGACCATATATAATTTTCTATAGTCAATACAAATTTGCAATACAAATTTGCCAACCAGTAATGCCAACCAGTAACTTGTCTTATTGCAATTAATTCATTTTTCTCATTTTCTTCAACGGTCACTCCTCCTTTCTTCGGAACACAGTGAAGTGGACTTACCCGAGCACTATCTGAAATAGGATATATAATTCCAGCATCTAGTCATTTTAAAATTTTCTTTTTAACAACTTCTCTTATTATTCGATCTAATCTCCTCTGAGTATCAGCTTTAGGTTTGTATTGTTCATCTAATAGAATTTTGTGCATACAAATAAAAGGACTAATTCCTTTAACATCTGCTAAAGTCCATCCAAAAGCCTATTTATATCTTTTCAACATCTCTATTAATTTTTGCTCTTGAATTTTCATTACTTTCAAAGATACAATAACAAGTAATGTAGATGACTCTCCTAAAAATACATATTTTAAATGGGTGGGTAATACTTTCAGTTTAAGTTCAGATGGTTTAATACTTGAAGGAATAATATTTTTATTATCATTTTCCAACAAGTCTAAAGTTTCAAATTTATCGTAAGTATAGTCTAAATCTTCTTCTATTATTTTGTCCTTGTTCTAAAAAAAAATCTCCTTTCTTTAATTTGTCGTCAAACTTATTCTTAAACTGCTCATTACTCAAATAATCAGTAACTTACATCCTGAAATATTCATTATCTTTTTCTATTGGAGGATATTTCATAGCTTTTTCTATATTAAATCCTACTTCTTGATCATTAACTCTAATTATTAATTCTCCTTTTTACATATCTATCACAGCTCTCTCTGTTGCAAGAAATGGTCTCCCCAAAAGAATAGGAATCTCTTTATCTTCCTCCATATCTAATATTATAAAGTCTACAGTAAAAATAAATTTATCCACTTTTACTAATACATCTTTTATAACTTCTTTTGGATAATTTATTGTTCGATCAGCTAACTGACGAGTTACAGTAGTAGGGGTTACAGTAGTAGGGGGTAGTAGGGGAATTCTCTCCCAAATCTAAATGTTTAAAGATCGATAGAGGCATAAGATTGATACTCGCTCCGAAATCGTATAAAGCTTTTCCAAAAAACTTATCGTCAATAGCACAAGGTATAGTAAAATTACCAGGATCTTTTAATTTTTCAGGAAGATTTTTCTGAATAATAGCACTATACTCTTTACTGAGTGCAACAGTCTCATGATCTGTAAACTTACTTTTCTTGTTTAGTATATCCTTCATAAATTTCACATAATTTGGCATTTGTTCCAAAGCTTCAACAAAAAGAATGTTTATCGTTAACTTCTTAAGGATTTTAAAAAAATTTGTAAATAGTTTATCTTTATTCTTCTGCTTCAGTATTTGAGGAAACAGAGGTACTGGTTTTTCTAAAGGACCTTATGTTTGTTCATTTTCATTTTGGTCACTTTTCATTTCTTGCTTCTCTTCATCAACTTCAGTTTCTCTTTGAATCCTTATTTCAACTTCTTTTTTACTTCATAATTGAATAGCATTAATTTGCTCCTTATTTTGATCTTTTGGATTAACTTCCACAGTACTCGGAAGGATTCCAGAAAGTTTATTACTGAGTGTAGTAGTAATATGTCCTAATTGATTTTCAGTATTTTTAATAGCAGCCCCTTGATTCTATATTCGATTCCCCATGTTCAACATTACTTCTCCCATTGTTAACTTCTTTTCCTTACTTTATAGGTTAGGGTTAGAGCTAAATCTAAGAGGATAATAAGGTTCATAATTAGGGTTTCCTTGGTTGTTCAAATTTCTAGAGAGATTCGCAGAATTGTTATAATTATTCTAACTAAAATTAAGGTGATTTTTCTATCCAGGGTTATAATAATTATAATAGGATAGTTATTTTGATTATTTACAACATTTAAAGTTCTATAAGATAATTGAGTATCAATTATCTGCCCTAGTGAATTTTCCTCTAATGCTAGGGTATTTGAGAATAGTTCACTCTAAATAGATCAATCTTTTTCGAAATAGTAGCAATTTGAGATGCAAAAATAGACTTTGCATCAAAATCATGAATACTAGTTACTCTCTTAGGATTTTCTCATTCAGAGGGCCATTGAAAATTGTTAGTAGTCATTTCTTCATTTAAAGAATATGCTTCAGCAAAAGGTTTTGACATTAGTGATCCACCTGCAGCAGCATCTATAATCGATCTATGTGATCCCACTAATCTATTGTAAAATGTTTGCATTATTAACCAATCTGGTAAAGCATGGTGTGGACATTTTCTAAGAAGATATTTAAATCTTTCTCACGCTTAATATATTGATTCCCCTTCAAATTGATAAAAAGATGTAATATCATTTCTAAGTTTAGAGGTTTTCGAGGGTGGCAAACTTTTAGCCTAGGATTTTTGTAATAGTTCTCCTCAAGTTCTAATAGAACTAGGTGCTAATGAATTTAAGCATTATTTGGTTTTATCCCTTAATGAAAAAGGAAAAATTCTAAACCTAACAACATTACTAGACACTTCGTCATATTTAAAAGTAGCACAAATTTCAAGAAAACTAGCAAGATTTAAGTTAGGATCTTCAGCAGGTGTTTCTCCAAACTGATTATTTTGGACCATTTGGATAATATGAGATTTAAGTTCAAATGAATTAGCAACAACATCAAGATTTTTAATAGTTAAGTGAAGTTCATCTGCTGTCGGATTAGCATATTCTCTTAAATTCAATTTTCGTATATTTCATTATCTAAGGTATTCACCATTTGGTTTAAATATTTAATTTCCTTTTTATTATTTTTGATTTTTTCTAATAGAATGTTCTAGTTCTGAATCATAAGGTACTAAACCTTCTCATCCAATATTTCACATAAATAAATATAATAATCAAAGAAAAATCTCTTAAAAATAATTCTTAAATATATAGTTTTATATATATATTTGTTTTTATAATATTTTTTGGTATACAAAATATATATGTATATGTATATATATATATATATATGTATGATTTTAAAATATTTTTTGATATTTTGTATGTTTTTATCTCTAAATTTCTTAATTTACCAAATCTATGTAATTTATCGTTACCTTCCCCAGCAAAGACGCCAAGAACTTGATTTGATGTGAAACATAGCTGTGTAAAATATATAAAGTTGGCTTCGCTACGCAACGGTGCCAAAAGCTTAATGCAATCTTTTATAAATTAGAAATTTAAGCAATTAATTTTGGGATTCTATGCAAGTATACATATCATTATCAAGTAATAAGGGACTTTCTATTTAAGCCCTGAATATCGATCCAACAGGGAAGCTTTAAATTTGAAATGATAAATTTGCTAAGAAATTCACAGAAATCAAACGAAATTACTCTCACTTATTTTGAATGTGTAAGATGCTAACAAAACTAAATTATTTAACTTCTAGTAAAACTGAAATGTAAAGTTTAAACATTAACCATTAAACTATTAAACTATGTTTATGTGATGAAGATTTTTTATGTGAAAAAACATCTTTCCCACTACAATGGAATTTTGGTAAAATGTTTTAATATGTATTTTGCTAGGAGGGTATTGGCTCCCACTTCCCTTAACCTGAAGGGTAACTCTCGCTTTAGTTTTTAAACACTAAGACCGAATTGGGGATTTTAGTCTCTCACCCTAAAATCTCCAATTCTACACCCAATAATCTATATTTCCTTATTTATTTACACTTAATTACATGAACAAAATTCTCATTCATGGAATCAAATGTGATCCTCACTCTAATGTAGAACTCATACTCCATTTCCCGGATCATATGTTTCAAAACAAATTTTAACAATTCAATTGCCCATATTGAAAAGTAAATTAAGTTTAGAGTTGAAAAATCATCCTAATTTATTTAATATTTTAATATTGGCACATCCATATTATCTTTCAATTTCAGCATATCTCAGAGTACGGAGAAAGATAAAGGAAATCAGACTTCATGAGAAAGATACAACCAAACACAAATTTCATATATGAAAGAATGTTCATACAATACTAATAAATAAATAAGACTTATCTGAAACTCTTTCTCATAGCAAATCCCTTGTAGCCTCTCCTAGGAAATGTAGGAAGATACAATCTCTCACTTTTCTCCTTCTCCAACACTCTCGATAAGAATTCACACTTAATCTCACCATAAAAAGTCTAAACTCTTAAAGAAAAATAATTAATAGACTCCTGAATGGTGGAGGAATGAAGATGAAAAAAGTATATTGAGGCTAGGTGTGGCGAATACGAACAAGGAGGAATAAGGAGGAGGGAGGAGGAGCGAGTAGGAGCCCCTTTTCTGATCAATTTCTACCCTAAATAGAGCCTAGAGTCGGTTCTCTAATAGGTGCATCCAAAAACCTTTCAAAAAGAGTCTAAATTCTTTGAATCTTATAGAAATAGGGTTTGAACTGACATTGGCGCCGTCAGCACCTAATCTCGTGTCGTCGCCGCCAGTGTTCAATAATTAATTCACTGCTCTCTATCAAACGGCACCGTTGGCGCTGAGTAAAATCCACCATCTGTTCTGAAAGTCTGCGTCGTCGGCGCTGCTCTTAGCTCCGTCGGTGCTGAGTATTTCTCCAAAAACACCATTTTGACTCTAATTTCCATCCTTTTTGCTTCTTTTTTGCTTCAAGTCTTACAAATCAACAACCTAAAAGAAAATATAGAAATATCTTCCATTAATATGCAATATCATAAAAAATGAGTATAAAATATGGGTCTAAAAATGCATATATATTTTGTGTATCATGATCTAGGAACTACTATTAATCTTATGCCTCTATCAATTTTTAAATGTTTAGATTTAGGAGAGATTTACTTGTTATTGTGACTCTTCAATTAGCTAATCGATCAATAACTTATCCTAAAGGAGTTAACTTATCCTAAAGGAGTACTAAAGGAGTAATAGAAGATGTATTATTAAAAGTGGATAAATTTAGTTTTCCTGTAGACTTTATTGTATAAGATATGGAGGAAGATAATGAGATTTCTATTATTTTGGAGAGACCATTCCTTGTAACAAGGACAACTATGACAGACGTTCAAAAAAAAGAATTAATAATCAGAGCCAATGATAAAAAAATAACATTTAATATAGCAAAAGATATGAAATATCTTGCGATAGAAAAAGATAATGAATGTTTTAGAGTGGATGTTTTTGATTATCTATGTAATGAGTGATTTAAAGGAATGTTTGAAAAAAATTTAAGGCAAAAAGAGATTTATGAGAATGAGAATGACATAAAAAATGAGAATTTAGATTATGTTACGGATAAATTTGAAACTTTGAAACTTGCGGAAAATCATAATAAAAATCTTATTCCTTCAAGTATTAAAACACCTGAACTTGAACTAAAAGTATTACCTGCCCATTTAAAATATGTGTTTTTAGGAGAATCATCTACTTAACATGTTATTATATCTTCTGATTTAACTGAATTTCAAGAGCAAAAATTAGTAGAAACTTTGAAAAAGATATAAGAAAGCCTTTGGATCAACTTTAGTAGATATTAAACGAATCAGTCCTTCAATTTGTATGCACAAAATTCTATTGAATGAACAAAATGAACCTAAAGCTAATTCTAAGAGGAGATTAAACCCGATAATGAAAGAAGTTGTTAAAAATGAAATCTTAAAATGGTTAGACGCTAGAATTATATATACTATTTCAAACAGTGCTTGAGTAAGTCTGATCCACTTTGTTCCAAGGAAATGAGGAGTGACAGTTGAAGTGAATGAGAAAAATGAATTAATTCCAATAAGACAAGTTACTTGTTGGTGAACTTGTATAGATTATAGAAAATTAAATGTTACCATCAGGAAAGATCATTTTCCTTTACCTTTTTTAGACCAAATGTTGGATAGATTGGCTTGGAAAAAATATTATTGCTTTTTAGATGGATATACCAGGTATCATCAATTTCTGATTACTCTTGAGGATCAAGAAAAAATAATGTTTACAAGCCCTTATGTAACATTTGCTTTTCGTAGAATTCTTTTTGGACTATGTAACGCACCTGCAACTTTTCAAAGATGTATGATGTCTCTTTTTTGTAATTTAATTGATTGTGGAATGGATGTACTTATGGATGATTTTTTTGTATTTGGAAGTTCATTTGAATTATGCTTCAATAATTTAGAAAAAGCTCTGTAACTATGTGAAAAAATTAACTTAGTACTAAAATGTGAAAAATATCAATTTATGATTGTAGGAGGAATTGTACTTGGGCATAAAATTTCTGAAAATTACATGGAAGTAGATACAGCAAAAATTCAAGTTATTGCAAAGTTATTGCAAAATTACTGTCAAGTTATTGCAAAATTGCTGCCCCCTACTACGGTTCGAGGGGTAAGAAGTTTTCTAGGACATGTTGATTTCTACAAGCATTATATAAAAAAAATTTTGAAAAATTACTAAGCCATTATGTCAAATTTTAGAAAATGATACAAAATTTAATTTTAATGAGGAATGCATAAAATCATTTGAATTACTGAAAGAAAAATTAATCACTGCTCCTATAATAGTTCCACCTAATTGGGAGAAACCATTTGAAACAATGTGTGATGCTAGTGATCATGCAATTGGAGTTGTTTTAGGGCAAAGTTATGAGAAAGTTTTTAAAGTAATATATTATGCTAGAAAAACTCTAAATAACGCTCAAATCAATTACACAACTACTGAAAGAGAGTTATTAGCTGTTGTCATGCCTTAGATAAATTTAGAACTTACTTAATTGGAGCTAAATGTATAGTGTATATACACTATTCTACTATCAAATATTTGATGCAAAAGAAGGATGTTAAACTGAGATTAATTAGATGGATACTTCTGCTACAAGAGTTCAATTTTGTGGAAGTAGATAGAAAAGGAACAGAGAATCCAACAACTTATCATTTGTTTAGATTAGAACAAGAAATATTAACTGATTTTGTAAACTGATTTTGTAAATGAAATTTTAAAATGAAATTTTAGAAACTTTCCCAGATGAAAAATTGTATAATATTGATATAAAGAATATATCATGTATGCTCATATAGTAAATTATATTATGAGAAATATTCTACCACTAAATGAAAAGAATCAACAATTAAGGAAATTTATTCATGATGCAAGATTTTATTTTTGGGATGACCTATATTTATATAAACAGTGTAGAGATTTGTTTATAAGAAGATGCGTGCCTTACGAAGAAACTAACAAATAATTGAACGATGTCATGATTATAAATTTGGAGGACATTTTAGAATAAGTAGAACTACACATAAAATTTTGCAAGCTGGATTTTATTAACCTACTCTTTTTAGAGATGTTATTAAATATATTAAAACAAGTGATCGATGTCAGCGAGTAGGAAATATTTCTAGAAGAAATAAAATGCCTCTCAATTACACATTGGCACTTGAAATTTTTGATGTGTGGGGATTAGATTTTATGAGACCATTCATGTCTTCATTTGGAAATTTATATATATTGCTTGTTGTTGATTATATGTATAAATGGATTGAAGCTATTACTGTACCTAAATGTGATGCTCGGAGTGTTTCAAAATTTTTATATAAAAACATTTTTACAAGATATGGAATGTCGAGAGTGATTATTATTGATGGAGGATCCAATTTTTTGAATAAGAGGATTAAGAACTTGATAGAAAATATAATATTATGCTTAGATTCTCTACGTCTTATCATTCACAAACTAGCGGTGTAGCAAAGATATCAAATCATGAAATAAAGTAAATTTTAGAAAAATTTATAAATCTTGATAAATTTGATTGGTCTGCTAGATTAGATATTGTAATATGTGCATACAGAACTACCTGTAAGACTCCTATTGGAATGTCCCCATATAGATTTATTTTTGGTAAAATATGGAACTTACCATTACAGTAAGAACATAAAGCATTTTGCGCTATTAAGGATTCAATTTTAATCTAAAGGATGCTAGTGAGAAAATATTATTGCAACTCAACAAACTTGAAAAAAATAAAAATGAAGCGTATGATAATGCAAAAATCTATAAAGAGCAAATGAAAATATGGCATGATCATTGGATTATAAGAATGAAATTTGAACCTGGACAAGAAGTTCTATTATATAATAATAGGTTGAGATTATTTCGAGGAAAACCAAAATCTAAAAGGTTAGGACAATTTAATGTGATCAAAGTCAATCATTATGGAATGGATGTTATTAATGATCCTAAAACTTCAAATATATTTAAGGTTATCGGGCAACGATTGAAACATTACTATGATGTGCACATGTCAAAATTTAAAGAAATCTTGATGTAGAGTCATCATGAATAAATATTATTGCGTCGGGCTGACGATGTTAAACCATGCGGTTTGTGTGAAGACATAAATCAAGACAAATATTGGTATTAGAAGAAAATATGGGAATGAAATGAACCAAAAATGAGATGGATGCAATTTTGGCTTTGGCCCCGACGGCGCCACAACATCGTGGGTAGTGATAGAGCCCAGTATGGTTTTAGAAGTTCAGGGAGTTTTGGCAAACTTTGGTAGGATTTTGCTTCAAAATATCAACCTAAAAGTCTTTTTAAAGGCGTGAAAACCATTTTAGACTACCAGATACATCCAAATTTTAAAATACATGGCTTCCAATTCCAGAAACACTTCAAGATATGGGATTTTCAATCGAAGAAAGTTCATCAGTTTAGTCATGTGGAAATTACATGAAAAAATCATTAAAAAAAGAGACTTATCAAGGAGAGAGGCTTTGTCAATCATGGATTGAGTAATTCATGTTTTCAGATTTAGAAAATCATAGTATAGAGATGTTGAGAAGTTCTATGTTACACTACCGCTGCAGTAGTTGTTCCAGCGGTAAAAGAATTCTACGCTAATCTTCATGGAATTAACCAAGGTGTCATCTTTGTTCGAGGTAAGGGTGTACCATTTACTCCGTCATGAATTAACGGTATTTTTATGATAGAAAGTGTGTCAATATGTCACTTTGCAAACTTTATTCCAAAGAAGGATTTGATTTATGATGTATACTGATTTCAGACGAATTAAAATGATACTTGTGAAATCAAAGATGAGGGTTGTGTTAGTATCTCCGCTTCACGGTTAAATTCAATATGTTAAAAATGACATTTCTTCATCTCTGCAAAACTACTCCCTACAGTGATAATTAGAAAAGTTACAAAGGAAAGTGCAATTTTAAACTATTGCATTCAAATGAGATGTCCATTGACATGGGATCAATTATTGTTAAATTATTTTGGTTATTAAAATGAATGGGCCTATATATGGACTAGGGCATCCTTCTACGATCTTCTTACTTTTCAGTCAATCTCAAGTACCATATGAAAGTTGGGAGAGAGAGTTATTACCTTGGGAGCCCATGGATCCTATTGATATAAACTATATTGGGAATAGAAATGAAGCCTTGGACATTATCTTGGATCAATCATAACATGCTTCGACACCCTTAATTCCCTGTAAAGTTGGAAGTTCACAAGTTCTGGAAAAGAAAATAAAGTTGATAGAAAGAGAACTTCAGAATATCATAAATGTGATAGGAAATCTTACTTACCTTTTTGATCACTTTGATTGGAGGATGAAGGAACACTTTGATCATACGGGTTAGGCTGAAGAAGAGTTGGTATAGTTGTTCAAGAAGAATGAATGGATCGATGAAAATTCAACAGATCAATTCTTGTACTGACAATTCTACAATTTGTATGTGCATTACCAGTCCATTACCAGTCTATGGTACCAGTCTATGGGAGATATTAGAAGAGGAGACTGTACTGAAGATGAAGAGGAGTAATTGAAGAAGTTAGACTTTCTATTGTCTAAATTTAATTTTTTCTTTAATGCAATTATGTTGGATTTGCTTTGGTTTGAAACTCCTATTAGTATAGTTGTTTGTATAGTTTAGTTTTCAGCGTTTTAGTTCTATGGCTTGATTTTGACGATGAATTACTGTATGATTTGCTTTATGTGTGTGTTAGTGGGATTAAAAATCCATGGTTGTAAAAATTTGGAATTTCATATATAAAACTTGGTTTTGTGTTGTTTGTAAAACACTTGTTTATGGATTATTTAAGGATGAATATTACTGTTTAAAGACTAATTAGATGTAGGAGTGAATTGGAAAAAACTGATGTGCAAAAATAATGAAAATTGAATATTTTTGGCACTGGCGCCGACGACGCTATCAAGGGAGCTGATGATGCCCGAGACACGAAACTCCCCAAGTACTTTAAAATTTTTCAAATTGCACTGTGAAAACACCCTTTTGACCCCTTTGGTCACCTTCAACCTTCAGTTTACACCCCTAGAGCTTGCAAACACTAGGATATAAAGGTATTAGAAGATAAAAGAAGTTTGTATTTCATCTTCTCTTGGTAAGAGCTACACTTTAAACTAAAAATTTTTACTTTGCACCAAGGATTTCTCCTACATTGCCGAGATCCAAAATTTTAAATATTCTTAAGGAGATTTTGGAAAAATGTTTCGGTGAAGAACTCTTACTTAGTGTATTTAAATTTAGAACGTTCCACATTGTGAATTTTGAAATTTTTTGGAATTTATTAGGATTTTATCATTTTTTTTTCTCTTTCGAATATTGCAATGGCACCAAAGATGAGCAAAGGAAAGAGGAAATTATAATATGATGACTAAAGATTCATCAACTTCAAAGCTAGCGTTCATTTCAATTCCCTACTGAATACAAAGAAAATTATTTCAGATCGAGCGTTCAAAATATAGGTGGTGAATTAGAGAGATTGATTGTTGCTCGACATTAGGAGAATTTATGTTACTTTACTGTCGAGGTTGTTATTGGCATAGTCATGGAGTTTTATGCCAATTTTATAGAGACCTCTAATAACCATGCCTATGCTCGTGGTAAAATGATTGAGTTCACCTTAGGAGGATTGATGAAATTTATCAGTTGCGAGAAGCATTTCACTGTGAGTACAACACATTCTGTGCTACGAATGAGGCTCTAGATGAAGTTATTTTATTTGTTACTGATGGATAAGGAGCTTGGAACGTGAAGAATAACGATAAGGTAAACTTCCCTACTTTTATGTTAAATATAGTATCCAAGGCCTGACATTACTTTATATCTTCCAGAATGATACCTATGAACCACTATAGCGAAGTTATTAAGAATAGAGCCATCCAAGACTTCTGTATCCAACAGATGGGTAGCCTACATGTTGGCTCTATAATCTGTAAGAACATTTGCTTTATTGCTTTGGGTGAGATCACTGGTGGATTAGGAAACCCTGCCCTAATTTTTATGTTATGTGAGCAGTCAGGAGTTGATTTTGGAATTGATGAGGAAAGGATTAAGCCTCTTAAACTTATTGGGCCAACAAATATTAAAACCTATGAATCTCATTTTCAATGGAGAACATGAAGTAGGGGTAGGGATATTCCTTCCAGTTCTAGTACCCCTACTATCCAAGAACTTATGGAGTAGATGATGTTTCAACAAGAAGATATCTTAACGCTGGAGAGGAGGATTGAAAAATTTAGAGGCTAGGAATGCACATAATGATGATTTAATAAAACAAGAGTTTGAATATGATGCTGCATATGATGATGTTATGGATAGATACATCAGGGGTGACCACTCAGTGCAGTTTCCCTAGACACCCTATCTTTACCCCTTATCAACAACAGAACTTTGTTGTAGAAGAAGAAGAAGAAAAGGATGAGTGAAGATGTCTATTTAGTCATAGTTCTGATCTTTTATTTAGTTTATAGTTTGTTGCACGTTGTTTTTGTTATTATTTAGCTTGTAGAGTGTGATATTTTGACTTGTACTGAATGTTGTGTTGTGAAATATAGTCTGTAGAGTTATTTTAGAATTGAAATTTTTTTTAGTATTGTTGTTTGTTTTAGTACTTTATTGTAATTATTTTTAGTTAACTCTTTCTCAACATATTTTTTTAACATATTATGGGTTATTTAATGTTTTAAGTCTTTTATCTTTTCATATTAGCACCTGCAATATTTCATAGTTAGATTTCAAAAATGAACCTTCAACAGGTATGTCTTTTCTTTATGTATTAAATGTTTTCTTTAACCCTTAATTTTTCAGTTCTTCGTTTAAAATCATTTAAAAATTTAAGTTTGGGGGAGAAGAAAAATTCCTTTTTAAAGAAAGAAACTTAATTTTATTTGTCCTCAATTAGCTATATTTTAAATTTTTTTAACATGACCTTTTGGTAGTAGAGCCTAACTTTAGATAACTTTTTATTCCTAATTATACAATGTGCTTAAGTAAAAATTTTCAATGATAAAGGTTAATTCTAGAGATTAAGGTATTTGATTTGAAAAAATAAGACTATGGTATTTCTATTTTATGTAAAGGAATTTGTATTTTTTATGTAATGAAAATCTTAGAGTTTCATAAAAGAGAAAAATTTGAAACTTTCTAATCAAAGCTAATATGAATTTATAAAGTGAATGAACGTGAAATGTTTTTAACTTTAAGAAAAGGATAGTGAATTTCAAAATTATTAAAAGATATATAGTAATCCTCACATAAAAAAAAAGAAAGATAAAAAGGAGAAAAAGGAGACAAAGAAAAGAAAAATATGTGAGGAGAAGCTTGAGGAGATGCCTAATAAAAAATTGGCTTCACTTGAATCAACTTAAGGAAGAAGGCTTAACTACATTCTCTAAGCTTGTATTTAAGTATTATCATGTTTATTAGTAATTTTTTCATGAAGTTATTTTTCATAAGCATCCTCGAAATGACTTTTATATAACAATTTACAAGTTTCTTTGAAAATAACAGAAAATCAGAAATCTTAGACTTGACTACTAGATATTCTTATACCTTTAGTATTAATTTGAGTTATTTTAAATTTCTCTTTAGTTATGCTATGATATTTAGTAGACCAAAATATGAAAATTTAACAATTAAACTCTTTACCCTAAGTCATATTTCTATGTAGTAAAGGAGTTACTTGAGAACAAGTAACATTTATGTTCAGGGGCTTTTGATGCACCAAAAATATAAGCATTTTTAGACCTATATTTTATACTCATTGTTCGTGATATTGCACTTTAAAGAAAGCAGGTTGATGATTAATAACACTTGGAGCAAAAAGGAAGCAAAAATGATGAAATTTAGAGTTAAAACAGTGTTTTTGAAGAAATGCTCAGCGCAGACAGTGCTGAACAAATTAAGTGTTCCATTGTGATTGTGAGTATTGTGTAGTGTGGTGAGTCTAAGTGTGATTTCTCTTAAGAGTTTTTGGAGAGGGAGAGAAGTGAGAGATTTATTCTTCCTTTCATCTTCAAAGAGAGAATGAAGAGTCTTGTAAGGAGAGAAAGAGTCCAAATGGAGCTACAAGGAATTTGGTTTGAGAAAAAAATTAAAGATAAGTGGTGTTTGTGATTATTGTATAAACTTTCTTTTATTTATGAACTTCGTATATTTTTGTACCTTTCTCATTAGGTATGAGTAGTTTTCTTTGTCTTTCTCCCTACTATAAGATATGGTGAAATGAAGAGATAGTTTGAATGTGCCAATTTTAAAATATAAAATAAAATATGATGATTTTTTCACTTAGTTCTTAATATTCTTTTTGATTTGGCCAATTGAAATGTTAACATCTGTTGTGAAACATACTATCCGAGAAATGGAGTTTGTGTTTCACAAAAAAGTGAGAATCACAATCAATTCCATGAATGATTGTTTTGTTCATGGAATTTGGTGCAAATAAATATGGAAATATATATTACTGGGCGAAGAAATGGAGATTCTATGGTGACAAACTAAAATCCCCAATTTTGTCTTAATGTTTATGAACTAAAGCAAGAGTTAGCCTTCAGGGGAAGGGAAGTGGGAGCTCTAGAGCGGGAGCCAACATCTTCCGCCATCTTCCGAGCCTAACCACGGATTTAGAGATTAAACCTAAGATTAGCCAATGATTCTCTATAACAATTGAATAATGGTAGAGAATTAAAATTGCTCCTATTCAACACAAGATAAATTAAAACCATTTATCTCTCTCATTTAACCAAAAACTCATTGTATCATTGTTAGTGAGAAAGATGCTTTCTCATATTTGATAACTTCATCACAAAAATATAGTTTGGTAGTTATTTCTTAGCTTTGCTTTATAGTATTACTTGTAGTTGGTAATTTAGTTTTGTTAGCATCCTAAATATTTGAAATTTAGTGTAGTAGATTTTCTTTATCAATGTGAATTTCCTGATTTAACTTTCCATTACAAATTTACACCTTCCTCGTGGGATTTATATTTGGGTCTTAATCAGAAAGTCTTGTATTAATTGATTATATTTGAGTAGAATCTCAACATAAATTGCTTCAATTTTTTATCCATAAATAACAAATCAAGTTTTTGGAATCGTTGCAAAACGGAGTCAACTTTTCTTAATTTTACACATCCTTAATTTTGGGATTAAAGAACCACATAATCAAGTAACAATTGGAGGATTATATAAAGTGGATTATAATGTGCTAGCACATTTTAGGAGGTTCCCAAAAAAACTAAGCATTTACAATGCTCTAATCCTGTCAAAACAGATGAGAGAGTCTCTGGTTACAGCCTTGATTGACCCAAAGATTTACTTTGCTTCGTTGGCCAGCACAACCTTGGATTAAGTTTGTTCATTAAAAGAACAACCTGGGATAACCTTCACAGATGAAGACTTGTTGCTTGACACTACTGACCACAACCCACCACTTTACTTCTCTATTAATATCAATAAATTTGTATTTTCTAGAGTTTTGGTGGATCCGGGAGCATCACTTAACTTAATGAGTCAACGAACTTTGATATATTTTGATATTGAAGCTAAAGAGATTAAACTGATAAAATGATATTAAGAGGATTTAAACAGAAGGGAGAAAGTGCCCTTGAATCAATTACACTGTTAATGAAAGTTGGAGAACTAATAAAAATAAAAAATTCCATATCATAAATGCAGAGACTTCTTTCAAGGCTCTACTTGGTCAATCATGGATTCATGAGCACAATATGGTTTTCTCTTCCCTACATCAGTGCATCCAATATTTCAACGAAGGATTAGAATCATGGGAGATTTATAATCATTTTCAGTTCATGAATGCTGACATTCATTAAGACGCTGCCTACTACACGCCTCCAAAGAAAATTGTCTTCTCTCGTGAGATGATGACAGATAAAAGTGAAGATTTAGATAGATCACGAGGGCAAAACCATTCTGCTCTGCTTCAATGATCTTCCATCACTCTTTTGCAATGAGTTGGTGGGGGTTCTTTTAGTTCGTGTACCCGAGGTCGAGGCCGGGACGTGGACGAGGAAAAGCCAGTATGATTACTAGATGGACTAAGCCGACCATCAACATTTATGATGAAGATAGCTTTGAGGACGAAATGATGATGATAAAACCAAAGAAGCCACGGTATGAAATCTACTTGGAAGATGTGGAGAAAAGTGAGTATGAGTCGATGTGTGATCAAATCAACCACTATGTGAATACCATGATCCTTACTCTAATTCATCCTAAAAATGTTAAGAGTTTAGAGGTCAAGGAGGTCTGTAGTGCTGGTTTGAAGCCGATCATATTTTACCGTGCTTCTCCTTCTACTAATTCTGAAAATCATGAAAATTTAGAAGAGGATTCTAATGAATTAATGGAATTACCTTTTGGTTACTTTTCTCCTTATGTAAAAAAACTAATTCAACAAGGTTATGTGCCAAAACAAATGCAAAAGGATAAGCTACAACTTTTTCGAAAATTGTGGAATGTTAAAAGTCGAACTCCTAACTCAAAAAAAAGGTCTCAAATTGTGTATTGTAGTACCAGTAGATGTCTCTTAATTTTGCATGATTGTTACTAGCTGATAGGAAGAGGATTGTCTCAATGTAGAGGATGACTCTCAAGATCAGTTAATAGGTGTGCCCCATCGGATTTTAAAGAAGAAATTGAGACAACAGTGGATGAATTAAAAGAAACTAACCTCGGGACTAAGAAGCATCCCCGACCCACTTTTATAAGTTCTTTACTCAATGAGGAGGAATCCACATAATTGATTAAATAATTGTTAAAATTTAAAGATTGCTTCGCATGGAGCTATGATGAAATTTCAGGGATATCAGTGGAAGTTACAGTTCCTGTACTAGGAGTGGACAAAGATATGACCCCTAAAAAAATAAGCTCCCAGAAGAATGCACCTCAAGATAGAGCAACAAGACATTGATGAGGTAAAGAAGTTAATAGAGGCTAACTTTGTAAGAGAAGTGTAGTACTCCACATGGTTAGCCAACATTGTACTAGTTAAGAAGAAAAATGCACTTAATATATCACAAGAAGATTGAGATTCTATCATTTGTCACAATGAGTTTCCTTAAACACAGGTGCTATCTGAGAATAATTCATTCCATACTAATCTATCTTCTTTGATATAGCAGCTATTTGGGCAGCTAAAATAGATATAACACCATAATCATGAGTAATAGCATCTCTTTTAGGATTTACCCATTTAAAAAGTCATTGAAAATTATTAGTAGCCATCTCTTCAATTAATGAATTTGCTTCATCAAATGGTTTTGACATTAATGATCTACCAGCAACAGCGTCAATTATTGATTTAAGAGATCCAACCAACCCATTATAAAAATTTTGAATTATTAACCAATCTGGCAATGCATGGTGTGGACACTTTCTAAGGAGATCTTTAATCTTTCCCAAGCTTCATAAATTGATCTCCCTTCAAGTTGACAAAAAGATGTGATGTCATTTCCAAGCTTAGCAGTTTTTGAAGCTGGAAAATATTTAGATAAGAATTTTTGTGATAAATCTCCCCATGTTCTGAAAGATTCAGGTGCTAATGAGTTTAACCACATCTTAGCTTTATCCCTTAGTGAAAAAAGAAAAAAATTATAAGTTTGACGACAACATTTGACACTCCATCATATTTAAATGTAGCACAAAGTTCTAGTAAACTAGCAATGTGTAAACTAGGAGCTTCAGTAGGCATTCCTCCAAACTGATTATTTTGAACCATTTGGATAATAGCAGGTTTAAGCTCAAATGAATTGGCAGCCACAAAAGGGTTTTGGATACTCAAATGAATTTCATCTGCTGTAGGATTTGCATAGTATCTTAAAAGTCTCTGATGATGTTCATTTTTATTTCCAACATTATTTAAATTTCAAGCCATTTTGCTAAACTGGTCTTTCTATTTTTATTGTTTTCAAAAGTTTCTCTAACTTAGAGTCATAAGGTACTAAATTTTCAGATCTTACACTACGTATAAACTGAATAAAGCAAATAATTAAAATAAGAAAACACACTTGTTGACCTCACTTTTGGTTGAGGTCTAGAAATTTCTTTAGTAGCCTAGGTCTAGCCATAGGACTTTCCTACTGACTTGTCTTAGAAAACTAGAAAAGGTACCCTCACCATTAGAAACTCAAAAATTCTTCTCTTTTCTCAATTTGAAGTTCCACATATTGGTCCTAACCTCTAGCACTTAGTATGTAAGATCATTATGAGGGAATTCAAGGAGAGTTCCTATAGGGCCACTTGACCTTAGGATTGACCCTATGTGTTGATTTGGAGCTAATGTACACCATACCCTCACCATACCCTCACCATACTCTAGCTAAGACCAATACATGGGGACCCAAAATGGAGATTTCATTGATCCATGACTCATTCAAAATGGTTCTCTACCCAATTGCACTTGAAATGCCCAACTTGGCCTTTTACCCCTAGGCACCTCCAAATTACCTAACTCCCATTGGGACCCAAATTTGGCCAAAATTCTCAAATTTTTCCAAAATACCCAAAACTGATCAAAACTCATTCCAAACACTTTGAATATATCCAAATTT
>NW_018224972.1:69314-70266 GCF_001263595.1 Phalaenopsis equestris | reverse complement strand
CCCAACATGCTTAAAATGGGTCAAAAATTAAAAATCCACCAAATTGGTTAACCAATTGACCTCAAAATGACTTTCACCCTTCATGAAAGTTGTTCCTCATGGTCTCCTACACCAAATACCATAGTTAATTGGGCCAATTGACATGCCTAACCTAGTATAAACACAAAATTTGGTCATGTGCACCTTTTTGGACTTATGGTCAAATCCAAATCAATTAAGCTTGGTATGGTCAAATGAGTCTTACCATGACTCACCTTAGACTCTAGGGTTGAGTTTAAAGCCAGCCATTAACCCATGGTTAGGCTTGATATTTATCCCTTAGGTAAATATTTTTTTTTAAAAAAAAGGATAAGTTTCATACGAATTACTCACCAACACATGTCAATACTCTATGGTGCCATTTTTCTTGCTCATCATGAGCTTTAGAGTTCATCTCCAAGCATCCCAACTGATCTAAATCTATAAAAAAAGCCATGGCCATGGCTATGGAAGAGAGGAGAGCTTAAGGCCAAACATGGAAGAGCCACCATAGATTAGTAAAACCTCCTCCAAAATATCCAAAACTCTTCTCTAAGCACAGAGAAGAAGAGCTCCATCATTAATTGCCCTCAAAGCCTCCTCTGTGAGTTCAATTTTGAGCTCAAAATCGAGCTCAAAATCAGGGCACTACTCCAAACTCCACCAAAATCAAATTAACCTTGCACACACCTTCACAAGGCCTAAAGAAGAAGCGTTCCCATCAAACCCCCCTCCCCCAAGCCCTCATTTGTTGTGGAGAATAAGGCCTAACCCCATTTTTGGGATTTCTAAACAAAGCTCAAAGGAACTCTAATTGGTGCTTAGAGAAGCTTCGTTGGACCTCAACAAACATTTCACAAGCATCCAAGTGAGGCCACACCTCTTGGACAAAGGTATAAGCCATTTTTTTTTTAAATTCGAGCTCGGTTTCACG
>NW_018224972.1:66180-67018 GCF_001263595.1 Phalaenopsis equestris | reverse complement strand
AGGATGAATTATTAAGCAACATAATAAAGTTTAAATGAACTCAAGGCTTTTTACCAGACATTAAGAAGGTTGCATGGACCTTCTCCCTACTCTTAACCTGGTGAATACCTTAGGGATCTATTAAACTTAATATGTTTTACTTAATATTATCCTTAAAATTTAAGGACCCCCAATACACAACATAGAGTCAGGAATGTTTCCAAAATTTTACTTTTCCAGCTCTATATACATAAATGCTCTGACATGCATTTTGAGTTGCAGGTGGTGGAACGAGAAGACTCACCAGGTACACTTTTACAGTTTACCGCATTTTACAGTCTTTCTTGTACTTTCTTACCGCACTTTTATTTATGCCTATATTTATATACCTGCATAGAAAACATAGAATTGCATAGATCATCCCCACAACATTTCAAAATATAAAACAACTCAAAATTTAATCACAAACATCACAAAAAATACAATTTCAACTAAATTAAAACGTCTCTATCGGAAGATCGGGAACCCCTCGGAGGAGGTAACCTACGGTTGCTAACGAGGCTTCCCACGGTCTAAATGAAATTATGAAACTCATTAGGTTGAGTTTAGTAAATTCATTTGGACTAAGTGATTCCAATAGAAAATAGTGGTGCCGGGACGATGGAACCGTGGGATCTTGACCGGTGTCGCTCTAATCAACTTTAATATGCCCATAATAAAAGTTAAAGAACTTTAACCATAAGGTCACCTGATTTGACATTATAACCAAATGACCTAGAAAACTTGAACTCTGCTACAACGAGGAGCTTGGAGCTTACATGATGGGCAACCCGGCCATCTTCAACAGCAAGAGTATCTA
>NW_018224972.1:61435-61664 GCF_001263595.1 Phalaenopsis equestris | reverse complement strand
TAAAAATTTAGAGTTAAGGTGTTAATTCCATATGAATGGAGAATTGAAAAACCCCTAACCCTAATTTATTTTTAAAAAATAATTTATGCATCAAATTAATGTGAAAATTATTCCACATGGTTTTTCTCTGTTGCTATGCAAAGATATGGATTTTTAAAGTTTAATAGCTCTTTTGTGAATTTTTTTAAATATCCCATTTATCTATTCAAACCGCGGGCTGACTGGATCC
>NW_018224972.1:15974-59677 GCF_001263595.1 Phalaenopsis equestris | reverse complement strand
AAATGACCTTATAAAGGATTTTCAACAAAAATTGGATGCCAATTTGATATCTAAGGCATTCAATTGTTGAGATTTGTGGTGTTAGCCAATATTGGGGCTAATTTGGGGATTTTGTCAAAGATGGTCAAATTGACTAATATGGACCAAGGTGTAGTTGGACAAAATGAATTTGGGAATAGATTCAACTTTCTATTTGTTTTAACTACTCTGAATATTTATTGGGAATTTTTTGGAATTTTTTAATTTTTGAGTCATGGAAAGGTATCTTGGTAATTTGGCCATTTTTAGAAATTTTGACAAATTTGGATGTATTCAAGGTGTTTGAAATGGGTTTTGATCAATTTTGGGTATTTTGGCAAAATTTGAGAATATTAGCCAAATTTGGGTCCCAAGGGCAGTTAGGTAATTTGGAGGTGCCTAGGGGCTAAAGACCAAGTTAGGCATTTCACATAGAATTGAATTGGATAGATATCTAAATGATAAATTTGTAAAAACCACCCCAACGTATTGTGAAGATATGGTGTATTCTAGTTCCAAATTAACACCCAGGGTCGACCCTAAAGCCAAGTAATCCTATAGGGACTCTTCTTGAATTCTCTTATAATGATCTTTCCTACTAAATGCTAGAGGTTAAGATCAATATGTGAAACTTCAAGTTGAGCAAAAAGAAGAGTTTTGAATTTCTAATGGTGGGGTACCACTTCTAGTTTTCTAAGACTAGTCAATAGGAAAGTCCTATGGCTAGACCTAGGCTACTTAAAGAAGTTTTCTAGATCTCAACCAAAAGTGAGGTCAACAATAATCCCATTAATTAATATCAACGCAAGTATACGTGTCATTTAAGTAATAAAGAGATCTAATGTAGTCCTAGATATGGATCTCATAGGGAAGTTGGAAAATCCTAAAAAAAATTATGAAAGTTATCTTATAACAAAAACAAAAAAATTAAATAAAAGTAAAGTGCGAAGTTTAAAAATTGACTACTCTGGTAAATGCTAACTAAAATGTAGATGTAAGACTACATAAATTAAACTAAATTAAATACTAAACATTCAAAAGTAAAATTGTTAAAATGATGATTAAAATTTTAAGAAATATGAAAATGCCCAAATTTATTTGTTCAAATTTAAGAAAACATCCTTTCCCTTTAAAAGATTATATGGATTGTGAAGAAATTGAAATCATTTGAAAATATATTTAAAAATTGTTTTGTGCCAAATTGGAGAAATTATATTCTTTACCCTCTGCCGAGTCCTATAAAGAATATTGACTAATCTAGAGTTTTGTCCTTAATTCCATGGTTAGACTGGAAGGATATTGGCTACCACTTCAGAGCTCCCACTACTCCCTCCTCTTAGAGCTAACAATCTCACATTAGTTTCCAATCAATTGAACAAAATTTGGGGTTTTAATCTATCACCTTAAAATCACCAATTCTGCAACCAACAAAGTATGTTTCCCGATTTATTTGCACCAATCCCATGGATGACATACTCTCCAATGAATTCAAATGTGATTCTCCCCATGTTGTAGAAATCATATCTCATTTAAGAACATATTTCAACAAATTTTAACATATCAATTGGCTAGATCAAAAAGTAAATGAAGATCTCAGTTCAAACCATCAAAAATTATTATCATTTAAAAATGTGGAAAATAAAATTTATTCTTCACGAAACCATATCTACAAAGTTGGGAGAAGGATAAAGAAGACTACGCAGAATTCATGAGAAGGATACGATAAAACATGATTTTCATATATAAAAATAAGTTTATAAAATAAAAGAAATAAAAATACAACTTATCTCACAATCCTTCCCAAGAAAATCCTTAGAAGTTCTCTCCGAGTCTTTCCTCTCTTTACAATCAATCAATCCCAATTCTCTCTTAGAAATGTAATGAAGAAGAAATCTCTCACATTTCCTCTCCTCTTACAATCCTAGAAAAAAATCTCCTCTTCTCTCTCTCTCTAACTTACACAACTTTCTCTCTCTCTCTAACTCAGACAACTTTCTCTCTCTCCCGCACGTCACACACACACACATGAGAAGTCTTCTTCTTTTATTTTGGGCTGCCTCCTTTGGAAAAGAATTCCAAATTACCTCCAAAATTCCCTCCAAAAGTCAACTCTTTTGAACTCAAAAGATGTGTCATTTGATCCAAAAGTCATATCCCTTCATAATGTAACATTTTAAAGTGTTTAGATGAATTGAATTACTCTAAGGGGTGTGTAGAATAAGTTTTCTTTTGAAATTCATGCAAAAAATCATATTAAATTGCCTTAATTTGAAAAAGTCATCCTTGGAGCATCATGCACCGATCTGGCGCATCAAGCGGAAGCTCTCTGGATTTTGGTGCATCATGCACCGATCTAGCACATGATGCCCCAGAATCTAGATTGGCTCTTTTTTGCTTCAAATTTCATCCTTTTTACCATCTTTGCTCCAAATGCCTCAAAATGATATAATTGCAACAAAAACAAAAAAATACCCATCTTTAAAGTGCAATATCATTAAAAATAAACATAAAATAATTGCTTAAAATAGTATATTATTTTGGTGTATCAACATAACACCGATGAAAGGAGAGAAGTTTCCTCAGCTAGTAGAGATGATCAACAGAAAAAGGATTCTCCATCGAGTGTCATACCAGGAAAAGAATTTAAGCAAATGGTTGAACAAGTTAGGAGGCTTTAGCCCAATCTAAGGGTGGTGCATTGATTTTAAAAGGGTAGACCCTACCAGTGGAGTTCAAAGTTGTACCCTACCCAAAAGGTTTTTCGTCAACCAACCTTAAGATTTTTGACGGGACTGGAAATCCCAAATAGCACATAACACACTTTCAAGCTAGTTGTGGTAATACCAGAGGTAACGAAGCCTTACTCTTCTATCAGTTTGTCAACAACTTATCAGGGATAGCATTTGATTGGTACGCTGAGCTGGTCAACAATCTGCAAGAGGAAGTTAAAAACATGGTTTCTTAGAAGAAATCAAAAAAGATCAAAACAACTTGAATATTCGAGAAGAAGTCCGGGAGTGTATCAACGATTGATAAGGGAATCAACCGATGAAAATACAAGAAAAACATTCTCGTTAGTGTTCCCAGTCATCGTCATAGCATGCTCAGCAAGGAACATAATAATATGGCCAGTTTAGCTAGCATTACTATCAAGGAGGATCATATCGAATAGAGAATAAGAAGGGTCTTACCCTTTTGGAATGAAAGAGAATGGTATATTCCTTCAAAGATGAAACTGTACCCAAAATGTTCAAAATAATGAAGAAGTCTGAGTTCAAATTTCTAGATCCAAGGAAACCTGAGGAATTTGCAAGAAAGATCATCTTAAATATTGCCCATACCACAGATTGGTTGGACATACTATAGAGGAATGTTTCATATTCAAGGATTGGCTTGAAAATATCTTAAGGAAGGGAATATAATAATCCTGAAAGAATATTTTTAAGAACCTGAAAAAGGTTCTGTAAATATGATTTTGGCCAAGTCAATCGCTCCGATAGATCCTTATTCAGAAAATGAAGAATGAAGTACAGTTTGGAGCAAATCATCCAAGAAGATATTGGATCAGATTCAGACCTCATCAGCTCAGACAGCCGTTCAGAGTCCACAACCTGCTCAAACAAAGATGGAAATTTTACTAGATAAACCACCACAACCAGAAGAGAAAGAGAAGAATGATATCGTGAAGACTAATAGCGTGGGGTGTAGGATAGGGGACGACAATGTTAGATTGGCTATCTCGGATTAGGGGAAGAAAATCCTCAAACCCCTGACCATGTATGATTATCTTTTTACACCACTAGGGTATTACGAATATAATGATTATGATTTCAACTATGGTTTAACTGTTTCTACTGATAATGTAACTGACTTTGCTCAATATAACTTCGATCTTGATTCCAAAATAGAACCTTATATTGTACTTATATCCAATGAACCCATTAACAAGAATGAAGAAGATATTGACCACACCGGTTACCATAGCACCGGAGCCAGACCTTGAGCGTCATGACACACCACTCGCTATCAACTTTGATCTCTCCGATGAAGAAGGCGTGATAGAAAATTTACCTACAACGTTGCAAGACGAAGAATAAATCACAGAAGTAAACTTAAGGAGGGAGAAAGTGTTACCCTCGAGTTCAGCTCCAGTGGATCAAGGAAAATAAATAGTAACTCAAGAAGGGATACCTCTACCTCCACCAGTGGAAGAACCACATAATCAAGTAAAAATTGGAGGATCATGTAAAGTGGATTATAACATGCTAGCTAATCTTAGGAGGTTGTCAGCCAAACTAAGAATTTATGACGCTCTGATCTTGTCAAAGGAGATGAGAGAGTCTCTGTTACAACCTTAGTAGACCCAGAGATTTTCTTTGCTCAATTGGCTAGCACATCCTTGGATGAAGTTTGCTTGTTAAAAGAATAGCCTGGGATAAGTTTGATATATGAAGCCTTATTGCTCGGTACTGCTCACCACAACCCATTGCTCTATATCTCCATCAACATCGGCAGATTTGAATTGTCCAGAGTTTTAGTGGATTCAGGAGCATCACTTAACTTAATGAGTCTACGGACATTGACATATTTGGATATTGAAGCTCCAGATCTCACAACAAATAAAATGATTTTAAGAGGATTCAACGAGAAGTAAGAAAGATCCCTTGGATATATTACATTTCTTATGAAAGTTGGAGAATTAGTAACAACCACAAAATTCCATATCATCGATGCTGAGACCTCTTTGAATGCCCTACTTGGATGACTGTCAATTCATGAGCACAACATGGTTCCATCTTCCCTACATCAGTGCATCAACTATTACAAGGAAGGACAAGAACATTGCATCAAAAGAGATTTACAACCATTTTTAGTTCATGAAGTTGACATTCATGAAGAAGCTGCCTACTACGCACCTCCGAAGAAAATTGTCTTGTCTCATGAGATGGGGACTTATAAAAATGAAGATTCAAAAGGATCACAAGGGCAATTTCATTCAGCTCCACTTCAGCAATCTTTCACCACTCTTTTACAACAAGTTGGTGGGGGTTCTTTTAGTTTGCGAACCCAAGGTCGAGGCCGGGGACATGGACAGGGAAGAACCAATATAATTGCTAGATGGACTAAGCCGACTATCAACATTGATGATGAAGAAAGCTCCGAGGAGGAAATGATGATGATAAAATAGAAGAACCAACAGTATGAGATATCCATGGAAGATGTGGAGAAAAGTGAATATGAGTCGATGTATGATCGGATCAACCACTATATAATTGTCATGACCCTTACTCTAATTCTCCCTCTAAAGGACAAGAGTTTAGAGGTCAAGGAAGTCTGTAGCGTTGGTTCAAATCTGATCAAGTTTTACCATGCTTCTACTTCTGCTATTCTTAAAAATCATATATAATTTACTGAGGATTCTAATGAATTAATGGAATTACCTTTTGGTTACTTTTCTCCTTATGTACAAAAGTTGATTGAACAAGGATATTTTCCAAAACAAATGCCAAAAGATAAATTACAACTTTTTGAAAAATTGTGGAATATTAAAAGTTGAACTCCTAACTCAAAAGAGAGTCTCGGATTTGGTACGATAGGACCAATCACTAATTTGGAATTTTGCAAGGTTGTTACTAGTGGATCGAAAAAGGATTGCCTCGATGTAGAGGAAGACTCTCAAGATCAGTTAATAGAAGACGCCCCGCCAAAATTTAAGGAAGAAATTAAATCAATTGTAGATGAACTAAACGAAATTAATCTCGGGACTGAGGAGTAGCCCGACCCACTTTTATAACTTCCTTATTCAACAAGGAAGAATCCACAAAATTGATAAAATTATTGTCAGAATTCAAAGATTGCTTAGTATGGAGTTATGATGATATTCCAGGATTATCCCCAGAAATAACAGTGCATATGCTAGGGGTGGACAAAGATATAACCCCGATAAGGCAAGCTCCCAGAAGGTTGCACCTTAAGAGAGCAACAAGTCATTGTTCAGGTAAAGAAATTATTAGACGCTAACTTTTTGCAAGAAGAGAAATACCCCACATGGTTAGCCAATATTGTATACTTAAGAAGAAAAATGGACAAATCCGTGTATGTGTCGACTTTCGACTTTGACAAATCCGTGTATGTGTCGACTTTAGGGATTTGAACAAAGCCTGTCCAAAAGATGAATTTCTGTTGTCAATACCAAAAATGATGGTGGACAACACTTTGACACACAAAATTTTCTCTTTCATGAATGGATCGTCAGGCTATGAGCAAATCAAGATGGCTCTAGAAGATGTAGCACTTATAGGTTTCAGAACGCCGATTGAGTCTTTTGCTACAAAGTGATGCCATTCGGGTTGAAGAATGCCGGAGCAACATATAAACGAGCTATGATGAAGATATTTGACAACATCTTTCACAACCAAGTAGAGTGCTACATGGATGATTTGGTCATCAGGAGAAAATAAAAGATATATCATTTGTACGATTTGAGGATCGTGTTCAAATGATTATGACAATATAATTTAAAGATGAATCCCTTAAAGTGATCCATCGGCATCAATTTCAGGAAATTTCTAGGATTCGTTGTCCGTCATCGAGGAATCAAGATAGACCCAGATAATACTAAGGCTATCTTGAAAATTCCTCCTCCCAAAACATTGAAACAACTACATTCCTTCCAAGAAAAGTTGGTATATCTGAGATGCTTTACGTCTAATTTCTCAGGTAAGTGTCAGCCCTTCTCAGAATTAATTAAAAAGGATGCTAAATTCATTGGGAAGAAAATTTCAGTGGGCATTTGAGGACATTAAGCAATATTTATTGAAACCTCTTATTTTGGCAACCCCTATCCCAAGGAGACCATTGATACTTTATACTGCAGCCTTAGACGACTCTCCTGGAGCCCTGTTGGCCCAGTTCAATGACGAGGGTTAGGAAAATGCGCTCGACTACTTGAGTTGTCATCTAATACCAACATAGGTAAAGTATCCTCCTATTGAGAAGCATTGCCTAGCTTTAATTTTTGCTGCCCAAAAGCTTAGGCATTACATGCTCTCATAAGATTACCTTATATTTAAAAGTTAATCCATTGCAACATTTGATGACCCGACCAACACTTTCCAGAACCAACACTTTCCTTTGATGACCCGACCAACACTTTCCAGATGTCTAGCAAGATGGTCAATGATTTTATTACAATTTGATATAACTTTTGTTCCCCTCCACGCTATCAAGGGACAAATTCTAGCAGTTTTTCTTGCAGCGCACCCACTTCCAACTGGCTCTCCGCGTAACGATGAATTGCTAGATAAGCAGATACTGCAAGTAGAACCATCCAGTGCCAAACATTGGGAAATATACTTCAGTGGAGCTTCTTCAGCTTGGAAAGACAAAGGATCAGGAACAGTTATACCAGGCAAAGCAGGAGTTGGGCTGATTTTCATCATGCCAGATAAGGGTATGTTGAGATTCATAATGGATATAACAGATATTGTCATCTATGGCTACTCACAACTTGTCAACCAACAAGTTGCCGGAAAATAAAAGATTTTCAAACCAAGGCTAATAGAATACAACTAATATACATTAATGGTGCTTGAATAGAGTCCTAACGTGACTATTTACTTAATTCCTTGAGAAGATAATGCCTAAGCAGATGCTCTAGCAAAACTTGTCAAGGAACTGGCCTGTCTGCTAGAGGATTCTATCAACATTACAGTACAAGGTCGAAGAGTTTTGTCTTAGATTGACCTTGACAATTTACACAAGCTCAAAAAAGTTGAAGAAATAATGATTGCAGTAGCTGACGTTAACAAAGATTGACGCAATCCATTAAAAGGATATTTGCAAACTGGAAAGATACTAGAAGATAAGGTCGACGCGTATCATATCCCAAGAAGAGCTATGCCATATGCTCTAGCGGGTGATGTCCTCTACAGAGGATTGTTCGATCAGATGTTGCTGCGATGTCTGAGCAGAGCAAAGACATAGAATATTGTCAAAAAAGTGCACGCCAGATTGTGTGGTGCTCACCAATCAGAGATAAAAATGAAAATTAAGATCAAGAGACTCAGATATAATTGGCAAGCAA
Organism: Phalaenopsis equestris; assembly: GCF_001263595.1. Lineage (NCBI taxonomy): Eukaryota > Viridiplantae > Streptophyta > Magnoliopsida > Asparagales > Orchidaceae > Phalaenopsis > Phalaenopsis equestris. The sequence goes on along the minus strand of NW_018224972.1, from coordinate 51,573 downwards.
TGATATTCAATTGCATGGTTACAGCCAGAAGATGTCACCTTTGCCAAGTGCATGGGGTGGTCTTACACCAACCTCCGAATGTGTTGCACATAACTGTTTCCTCGGGCCATTCGAGTGTTTGGGCACAACAATAATAATTTCAATAGACCCTCCATCCTCTAAGGGACAAAAATCACTATTACCGCTACATATTACTTCTCTAAGTGGGCAGAGGCAGTGCTGTTATGAGAAGTTACAATACAACATGTTGTGCAATTTTTCAAGAGCCAAATTGTTTACCATTTTGGTGTACCATGCAGAGTGATTTTCATTAACAGGACAACCTTCAAGAGCACAAAGATCAATAATTTTGTTAAAAGACATGGAATAGACTAGAGGTACTCTACAATTTAGTATCCTAGGGCAAACGGACTGACCAAGGCCTTCAATAAAACACTGGTAAAGATTTTGAAGAAAATATTGGATGAATACAAAACTGTTGGAAGCTTTGTGGGCCTACCAGACTACGTTCAAAACTCTGACTCAATGTACACCTTACGTACTTGTGTATGTGTCTGAGGTCGTACTGCTGCTGGAGGTTCAAATATCGTCTCTCAGAGTCGCTGTCACCAACCAAATTACAAACAAAGAAAGATCAAAACTCAGACTTGAATAATTGGAAAGTCTCAAAGGAAAGTGACTAGAAGCACAACAACATTTAGAACTTTACCAAGCAAGGATGGTACAAGCTCATGACAAATTGGTCCGCCCTCCGAGGACGTTCAAAGTGGGTGACCTTGTTCTTGTTCTCAAAATACCTAATCTTGCTTGTCACAAGATAGTGGAAAATTTGGGCCAACTTGGGAGGGACTCTTCATCATAGAAAAGGTTTATTCGGGTAGAGCCTACCAGCTAGTGGATTTTTAAGGTGAAAGACCTATGTTGTCGATCAATGAATGATATTTGAAGACATACTATACAACTTAAAATTGCTCAAAATGAGATTTTAAGATTTTGATTGTTCTGGGATTACTTATTTGCTAAGCGTCTATGACTGGGTCAAAAATTTTGTAATAAATAAACCTCAATAAAATGAAAACTTTTGAAGTTGCATACTTCAATGTTCTCCTTTCTACTTTTAAGTTTGATATTCTACTTATATATATTTATATATATATAATCTTTGCCTCCGTGTAAACAAAAATTCTATCTAATAAATGTTTTACTTTGTTCTTGTTCTTGCTAAATTTTAGTGCATTAATATTTTTTTTGTCATATGTAGAAAAAATGTTAGGACGGAAGCTGATTTTTCCTTTCAAGGATGGTTGGAATCTCGCACTTAATGAGGAAAGGGCATTTCAGGGTGGCATCATAGACTTTGACTTGGACTTCGGTCAGGTTGATGTGGACTATGAGGGTCCTTTGATGGACGTGGTCAACCATCGAAAATAAAAGGGCTACCGTCGCTGTTAAAGATCAACACTAAAGAGGATTCCTTGCTGAAGAAGAAGAAAATGATAGCTGAACAAAATTCGATGGAAGGGACTAGTCGCCTGTCATCCATCATAATTGTGCCAACATGAATTCTAGTCAGTGCTGATGATGAGAGACTGTCGGATGCACCATTAAAAAGAGCTCAACGTAGAAATGCCATTCGCTAAAAACACAGAGCTTTTCTATATGAAGAAAAAAGCCGCCTGAAAGAGGCAGAGAACTTAGTTACCCCAAATCTTGAGGAGAAAATCTATGTTCCTTGCATGAGAGAGACTTCCTCCAACATGCCTGCACAAAGGACAAGTCCAAGTTTACTACAGAGCTGATGTTATCGGTAATTTTAGATGACTTTTATGTGGGTTGCCCAACGTGCAATGTCGAGATCCCCGGACAAACAACTAACACAGGAGCATTTCTTGAATGCTCAGAATGTAATGTCCTTCACTTAGAGTGTTACAACACTCTGGAGGAGTACACATCTATTGACAGTGGATTTTAGACTACCGGCCACTCAATTGGAGAATCATATATCCTATTCGATAGAGAGACAACACAAACATAGATTCTTGTGGATATTTAAATGAGGGAGTGGCCCTGACAGTCGTAGAAGGTTATCTAGGCAGAATTGGATAAAATGAGCAAGGTAAAGAAAATAGAATTTGAATTCTATGAAGAAATTCAGGGAAAATTTGTCAATATACTGAAAGTTTTGGAGCTGTACACCGGAGTCTTTTTTGAAAGTAAAGAAAGAAGCATTCTTGACTATGTATTCAACCTGAGAGACAGAGGTCGAGCTGGTCTTCTGATGGAAAGAACTTATTTAGAACCATGAAATTGGATGTGTGGAAAAGGCAAGATAACCATCCAATGTGGTTGTTGCTACAATTTCACTAGGGATATTCAAGGGAACCCCCAAGGATCCTAAGACGCGATGAGGTGGATCCATTGCTGCTCATAATAAAGTGGATGATAAAATGGTTGGTCAGATGGAGTGTGTTGCCAGCGGACTGCATTATGAATAGTTGTATCATCAACATTTATGAAGAGGGAGATTGTGATCCCCCACATATAGATCACCATGATTTTGTCAGACCTTTCTAAATGGTCTTGTTCATGATTAAAAGTGACATTTTTTTTGGGAAATAAATCGACGTTGTAAGACCCAGTGAGTTTAGAGGATCAGTTGCAATTCCATTGCTGGTGGGTTTGGTACTAATTTTGAAGGAAAATAGAGCGATCTAGCAAAGCATTACAGTCCTGGAGTAACATGATGCATAGTTTCTATTACATTGAGAAAGATGGATGACAACAAGATGCCATATGGATTCCGACTGGATCTAGAATTGGAGGAGCTACAACCATACGAGCTATGATATGGTTTTACCTTTAAGTATACACAAAGAGAAATTCTTATCTTAAAGCATGACTTAGTAGGTCAGCTTGATCAGGAGCTCTTCCCACAGAGGAGAGACAGACAGCTCTTTGTTACATTTTATACTGTGTTAAAGCAGCATATATGATATATACTCCTCATGTGATGTTTCAGATGTAATCAGTAAGACTGTTGCATTTGAGTCTTTCAGAATGTATTTAGTTTGTAACACCTATTTGAAGCACATTAATGAAATTTTCTTCATATTTCAACATTTTTGTGATATTGCTCTTGTGCGATGGATAAAAAGTTGCAGAACCATAAGTTGGTTCTAAACTACAATGAACAAATAACAAAACAAAAAAAATTGATGATAACAAAATTCAAATAAAATATCCTTTGAGAAAATCAACCAATGAAAATTAATTTTTGAAAATTTATTTTGATTATTAAATTTGATAAGGACAACAAGAAAAGAAAATGAACTTGCTTGAGTTTGTTTCTCTCGAGTTCGAGGTTTCTTACTCTTCTCTTGCGTAGCACAACTATCCTCGACTGCACCAACTCTTCTACATTCCCATAAAGTGTTTCACTCCTCACAGATCTCTTCAAACTTTTTGATCCACTTCCCACCTTTAAATTTTCAGGGTAGGCTTTGATATCCTATTCCCATCCTCACATTCGGGGTAGGCTTAGACGTCATATTCCCATCCTCACATTCGAAGTAGGCTTAAACGCCCTATTCCCATCCTCACATTCAGGGTATGCTTAGACGTCCTATTCTCATCCTCACTTTCAGGGTAGGCTTTGATGTCCTATTCCCATCCTCACATTCAAGGTAGGCTTAGACGTCCTATTTCCATCCTCACATTCATGGTAGGCTTAAACATCCTATTCCCATTATTATAATCGGGGTAGGCTTTGATGTCCTATTCCCATCCTTACATTCGGGTTAGGCTTCGACGCCCTATTCCCTTTTTTTCGCTTGTGTTTTTCACTCAATCTGGTTTCTTCAAACATTAATTTCATCTCCTTGAAATTTTAAATTGAATCAAAATTTTTTTGATATATTCAATTCGGACTGATTCTTTGCTGAGACTACCAGTTTTCCTGAAGATTGTCCCCGAAATCTCCTTTCTTTTCTCAGCGAGAGTATCTGTTACTCCCTGGCGGATACAACTGACACTCAATTATACACTTCATTCTAGGTCTATTGACTCAGAAGTTTGTGTTGGTTTTGTTGATCTCATCCGTCAAAACCAATATGTGTGGTGTGCTTGTCCGACTCACCACACCTACTGAGATTCCATTTGTTGACCTCACTTTTAACTGAGGTCTAGCTCTTTTCTCTTTAGTAGCCTAGGGTCTATCCATAGGACTTTCCTGTTGACTATTCCTAGAGGATTAGAAAAAGAATCCTCACTATTATAAATTCTAAACTCTTCTATGCTCAACTTAATGTTCCACATATTGGTCCTCACCTCTAGCACTTGGTAGGTGGGTTCAATATAGGGTAGCTTAAGGGGAGTTCCCATAAGACTAATTGGCCTTAAAATTGACCCTAGGTGTTATTCTAGAGCTAGTTCACTCACTTGCACTTACTTTCACTCACATTCACTCACAACTCTAAACCCAAGCTTGTTGACTTTGATCCCTTGATCTTTTGGGAGACTCATGTAGATGGTCCCCTAGACCCACTAGCCTTAAGCTAGGGTCTAGCCAAGACCAGTACATAGAGGACCCAAATGGAGATTCCATTGGTTCATGGCTCAAATAGGGTGGTTGGCACACCACTTTCACCAAAATACCAAACTTAGCCTTTTGCCCCGCCCCCAAATCTACCCAACTTACCAAAATACCCCAAAACTTCAAATTTGACAAAAATTTCCAAACTTACGCAAAATACCCAAGTTTGTTCAAAAATCATCTCAAACTATTTAAAATTACCCAAATTGCCCAAAACTCCCAGAAATTTGCCAAAATTACAAAAATACCCTTGGTGGCCCAAACTTTCCCCCTCAAAATCATCTCAAATGTCTCTAATACCAATTTTGATCTTTCAATTAAACCCAATTTAATCAATTTGACCAACCTTGACCGAAAAACCCAAATTTCCCTTAAAGGCCCAATTTCCCCAAATTCACCCTAAATGTCTATCGATTTGACCCAATTTCCCCCCAATTTCAATTCTAAATTAAAATTCATCATGATCAAACTCAAATGACACCAAATACAAGTCCAATTGGCTCACATTAGAGTCAAATTTCAATCCAAATTAAAAATCGCCAATTTAGCCTAAAACTAAAATCTCACTCAATTGAACACCCAAGTCTTTCCAATTGCCTCAATTATGCATCATAAATTCTTTGAAACATCTCCACACCAAATTAAAACCTCAATTGACCTTTGTTAAGCTTCAATTTTACTCAATTAAATCTAAAATTGCCAAATTTGCCCCAATTTAGTCATGTGCCCAAATTCCACCAAATTGAATGTCCTAACGCCAACATTGCCACCAAATTAATATTTAGAACTCTATATGATATTCCCCTACACTATTTTGAACTCTCAATTTGGACTTAGTCCAACTCTAGCACAACCTAAACCCAAGTCTAACCTAACATCCCCAAATTGATTGAGTGCACAAAATCCCTCAAATTGAACCTCCAAATCAAGTCAAAATCACTCCAAATCTTTTATAAACCCCTCATGCCAATCATCCACACAAAATTGATCAATCAATTGGGCTCAATTTCTTGGTTAGCCTAACCCAAACCCAGCTTCAAGACAATTTAACCCAAATTGAACCCATGCACCAAAATTGACTAAGCCATGCGAAAGTGACCAAATTAATGACATCACAGCCACAACCACCAAATGGATCCTAGTGACCAAGCTAGACCCACCTAGCCCACCCTATGGAAGCCATGGACAATTGGTCCCTTGATTTAAAGGATTTTATCCTTTTTGGGGCCTAAACTAAGAAATTTTTGCCATCATACCAAAATATTAGGGGTTAATCATAATTAAACCTCCCCATGGCTCACCTAGCTGCCTGATCACCTCCCCTACTCTTACCAGCCACCTTAGTCACCGAAAAATCCCAAAACTGAGAGCCACCTTACCCAAATCAAAACCCATTACACCTATCCAAGATGGTCAGCTCCATTCATCTTTGGCACATTTCATCCCTCCACATAAGCAACTAATTGAACCCACATTGAAGCTCTAAGCTCCACCCCAAGCTCCTCTATTTAAACAGACCCCTTCAGGATAAAAAAGAGAAGATCCAAATGCTTTGGGAAACTCTACCAAAATCTTTCCAGAGACTCTCCAAGAACTCCTCCACTCAATCCCACCATTTTCCCCCTCTGGTTCTCCCCATGAGAGCTCAATTTTGACCTCAAAATTTCAGCTCGAATCAAGACATATTTCTCCACACCTCCATAGTCCTCCAAACTCCAATTAACTGTGCACACACCATCGCCACAGTAAGAGGAGTTGATTCCCCAAAAAATCCTCATTCTAAACAACCATTAACATAGCTCTAGACCAACACCTGAAATTGAGTTCGCACGAAATCATATGTAGACAATTCACTAGGGCCTAGGACTTCATTTGGGGGTTCATTGGGTCGATTTGAATCTGATTGAGGCCTCCCCTCCAGACAAAGGTATTGAACCTCAACCCTAATTTGAGACATTTTTAATTCTCCATACATATTTAATGTATTTCATACTGTATAAGACATATAGATAAGTTTTTCTTGATTAGATGAATGTGTAGGAACAAACCCCATGTAATTTGGTTGAGTCTAGATAAAGATCTTAAGGTTTTAGTATGAATGGTTCTCGAGTTAGGTCACTTAGGGACAGTGAAGGAGTGTCATTTGATAGTACGCTTATTAAATGGACGGAGAAGATCAAGCTAGATGAACTCTTGGAACGAAAAGGCGGGCCACTTGGGAGCTGAGGTGGCTGGCGATGTCAAATGGCAGAGGGCCACGTGTAAAGTTCGAAGCGAATGATGATGGCGCGGCACTGACTAGTTTAAGAAGAAGAACATGGGTTTCCTGATATTATTTAAATGCATGAACTTCAAAATTCCATATCTTTCTATATAAAATCATAAAAATAAAATAAAAAACACTCTTGTTCAATGAACAAAGTGGTGAATAGAGGAGAATAATGTGGACTAAAAATAAAATATATTTGTTGACTCATTATTTTTAATGAATTAAGTACTCTCTGGAGTATTTTAATTCATTATAATAAAACATAGCTCACCATGGCTTGAAACTTTTAGGGTTCATTCCTTATGATAGAGGCTATGTTTTTTTATTTTTCCAGGATCAGAGAGCATCTCTGTGCTTCTAACCCTAATTTTCAAGTTAGGATGGTCATTTTAACTTATCTTTAATTATATAAATTAAACTACCACTTGGAAAATTATGGGAATAATTTTAGTTGGTTTCCTATTGTCAAAGAAACTTAGAAAATATGTCATGATGATTTGAATGATTTTGTATATTTTTATAGTTGATTAATTGTATATATCTTGTTTTAATTTATGTAAATTAAATACTAATAAAAAGTTGATAAAATCAATTCCACACTATGTATAAGAACCATGTTTACCCAATGTAAAAATTTATAAAATTATTTGACAAAGTTTGAGCAATAAAGTTGATTTTCAAATAAACCTTGTATTTTTGTACAAATATAATTATATTAAATCAAATACACATTGGAATATTATGAAAAGTGTTTTTCTAAGTTCCTTGTGATCCGAGTCATTTAGGAAAAATAAAATTTATTTTTGAGAAAATACTTTATTTTTTATCTTTATTTTGAGTTTAAAATAAATAAAAATTATTAATAACCCAAAAAATACTAATTTTTAAATTTAAATCATTATTTAAATTAGATTAAATTTTAAAAATCCACATTTTCTTCTGTTATGTTTTAAAGTACCCAAGGATAGGACACTCTAAAAATTCTCAAAGTCGCTTGAATTTTGATTAATAAGTTATGAGGTGAAGAGCTCCAAGGGCAAAGGGGTAACTTTAGATTTTTGTGCCTTAACCAAAATTTAGGATTAACAAAGGAAAATGGGTGATTTTGATTCCAATGAAGATGTTTGGGTGATTGAAATACAATAGAATTAAAAGGTAGGAACTCACTTGCCACCGTTTCTATAATAAGAACAAAATTGTAATTTCCTTAATTATCATGACTTGGAAGTCAATCAAAATTTAATGATTCTCAAGCGATGGGTTCGATTTAATCTTAAGCCCATGATTGATGACAATGTAATCTTTCAATAAGAATGCATGTCATTTAAATCAAAATTTTGCTAGTTGCTAGTTCACATATTGTGATTGTTCAGGGCTTGGTAGTGACCTAGGCTTGACATTTAAACTCATTTGATTGGATTTAGAAGATAATATGATTGATGATTAACATTTTTTTTACACTACAAGCCCAATTTTAATTGTGGGTGTCAAAACCTTTAATGACCCAGATCTGCCTTAGGGGCACCCACCCACAAAACTCTTAAATTAAATATCAATTGATTAATTGAGTGTCCTAGCTTAGGGATAAATAAAGCATCAAGCTTCTATGACAAATGGGATAACCATAGCTTAACCTTGGATGATTAATAAAATGATATGATAAGTGAAAAATGAACTTTAAATATTTCAAGTAATCTTCAAACTGATTCAGGGTCATGCTCCAAGCGCTTTGAAATCTCTTGATTATTTTGGACAGCAAATTGAACTTGCTATATTTTGTTCTGAAATCATCCATTAAGATCTTCCAAGACTCAATAAAGTCATAACTTGGGGTTTGGTAGCAATACCTTCATCTACTCCTACAATTTGAATTCCTTGCAAAATTATATACAAATTGCCAAAGCAAACCTTTCAGATAGAGGAGCAGGTAGAATCGATAGGTACGCTTTTAAGTTATTGCTTTTATCTTTTTGTACCTCTTATTTCTTGCTTGCATGCTTAAGGTCACTCTGCATTTCAAAAAGTAAAACAAAAAATTAAACAAGATAAAATTCACCGCGACAATTGTAAAAATATAAGATAACTCAAAATTTAATCACAAACAAAACAAAACAAAAATTGTAATTAAATTAAAACATTTCTATCAGATAATCGGGAACCCCCTGGAGGAGGTAACCTACGGTTGTTAAAGAGATTTCCCACGGTCTAAATGAATGTATGAAACTCATTAAGTTGAGTTTAGTAAATTTAGTTAGACTAAAAGAATCTAAAGAAAAATAGTGGTGCCAGAATGGTGCCGAAACGAGGGAACCGTAAGATTCTAACCGGTGTCGCTCTAAGCAACATTGACATTCCCCATAATATTTAAATAAAAATAACCTTAGGAAACACTTGATTTGACATCATGACTTGACACATTAGAAAACTTAAACTCGTCACAAGGAGGAGCTTGAAGTTAGAATTGTGGGCAACACGATCATCTTCAATAGCAAAACATGCCTACACCAACTAAACCATTCTGTAGAATTAAACAACAAGCCATATGACTTTGAGGTTGTCCGCCTAGTGCTACATAAATCATCAAATTATCTTTATGCCTTTTTATAACTCAGCTAAAAAATTTAAGCCTTAACTCGCCCAAGGATTCCAAGGTTTTCATTTGTCACGACCTAAGTCCTCACATATTCTAGGTTATTTGTGAGATGTAAGCCCTAATTCATAAAATTGGAAAGATAAAACATGTAAATATTTCTCCTCTAATTTGAAACCAAATTGTAAGGTAGATTGGGAAGTCACCGAGGTTCTGTTCAGGATCTATGACATCCCCTAGTTCTTCTTCCTTTGGATTTCAAAAACAAAATGTTCTGAATTTGAGTCATTCCCATTTTGCACCTCTTTGTCTCATCTCATTGAAAATTTCTATCCTTTGAACCTTTTGAAGGTAATATCCTCTGATTCTTATTGAGAGTTTTCTTAAGTGACTTCAGTTATCTAATATGTAATTAACTATAGGGGCTTTCCCTTATAGGAAGCTTTCCCTTATAGGAGGGGCTTTCCCTTATAGGAAGCTTTTCCGAACCCAGCTTAACATAAACCCTATTTAGTTTTTCATATTAAATAGTCGAACTTGTAGACTTATAATAAAATGGTTTCATAGACCAAATGGATGTCATATATTTCTTAGTTTATTTGATTGAATCTCATTATCAAGTCAAGTGTCTGTGTCTTTCGAGATAGATACATAGCTTGAGGTGTAATGCTCTTTCATCTAAACTTTGAAAGATATGAGATCAGTTTGATTTCATATTTTTCTAAAACTTTATACATTTAAATTAAATGTCCCTACAAAGTTGGCATCGAGATTTCATTTCCGACTATCAAAAGCTTCCACAAGACGACCCCCCCTAAAATTGTGTCGACATGTCCAAAGATGAGAATTTCATTATTATGAAGAAATCTAGGGAAAATTCATCAATGTCTTGGAAGGACTGGAGTTACACACTAGATTATTCTCACAGAATGATGAAAGAAGAATCCTCGACTGTGTTTTCAATCTGAGGGACAGAGACTAAGCTGGTCTGTTGAAAGGAATGACGTATTTCGAGCCACTTAAATGAATCCATGGAAAGGGCAGAATCACTATTCAATGTGGCTAATGTTACAAATTTGTTAAGGATAGGAAAGGGAACCCGCCGGGCATTCTGAGATATGATGAGGTGGATCACATGCCAACCAAGATAAAGAGAATGATTGAGAGGTTGGTGAGATGGATTATATTGCCAGTGGACTGTATCCCAAATAGCTGCATCATCAACATTTATGAAGAAACAGACTGCATACCTCCCCACATAGAGCACCATGATTTCATCAGGTTGTTCTGTAAATTTTTTTTTATAAGAAAAAAGTAATATCCTTTTTGGGAAGGAGATAGATGTTGTTGATCCTAGAGAGTTCTAAAGGACTGTTAAGATTCCACTGCTAGTCAAATCAGTATTGATTTTGAAAGGAAATGGAGTAGACGGGGCCAAGCATTGCATCCCTGTAGTGTTTTGCTGTAAAGTCTCGATCACAGTTCAAATAATAGATGATAACAAAGTACCGTACATGTTTTCAGCCAGCCCCAGAGTTGGAGGAGTTAAGCCCATATGAGTTGTGCGATAGTTGTGCCTCTAAGAATATGTGAGGGGATGTTAGTTCCAGAGCATGACTTAGAAGGTTAGTTTGATCACAAGCCTACCCTAGGGGACATATACTTGTTACTTTTTGCACTGCGTAAGAGTAGAGAGGGTATGATATCTGAAACTATTGCTTCCACCAATGTATTCAACTTGTTTTTGTGGACAGCTTCAGCATGAGATCGGTTGTACTGCATGTTTGAAGCCATTTAACAAAGTTTATTTTGGATTTCAGTATTTTTGGTCAAGTTGTCTCTTTTGTGTGATTGATAAAAAACTGCATGACCACGTGTTGGTCTTAAATTATAACGAACCAAGAACAATACCAAAAAATCTAATAATGAATGAAAATTAAAATATAAAATTAGGGGGAAATAAAAAAAAAATTGAATTTGATAATGTTAATAATGACAATAAATGATAAAATGGTAAACAATTTTCCTAAAAACTCTGCACTCTATCCCTCTCTCACTTCTTGATTTCCAAGTACAAATTTCTACAATTCACACTTTCCACAAATTTCATGAGTCTTCACACACTATTCACAAAGTTTCACATTTGAAGCAAGATTCAATGTATTTTCCATATTTTCTGCATTCGTTACTCGGGATCGTAGACCTTCATTTTACTCCCTCTGGACCGTAGGCCTTTGTTATACTCCCACCTCAGCTCTTGGGATAGTAGACCTCCGTTATACTCCCTTGGGATCATAAGCCTCTTTCCTACTCTCACCTTAGCACTCGAGATCATAGACCTCCATTCCACTCCCTCGGGGTCGTAGGCCTCTGTCCTACTCCCACCTCAGCACTTGGGCTGATAGACCTCCATTCTACTCCTGAGAGATCGTAGGCCTTTGTCCTACTCTCAACACAACACTAGGGAATGTAGACCTTTGTTCTACTCCCTTGGTACCGTAAGCCTCCCTCGTACTTCCCCCTTAGCACACAGAATCAAGGACCTCCATTTTATTCCCTCAGGATCGTAGGCCTCCGTCCTACTCCTACCTTAGAACTCGGGATCGTAGAACTTCATTCTACTCCCTCAGGATTGTAGACCTTTATCCGACTCCCACCTTAGCACTCAAAAACGTAAACCTTCATTCTACTCCCTCAGGAACGTAGGCCTCCGCCCTACTCCCACTTCAGCACTAGGGATTGTAGACTTTTGTTCTACTCCCTTGGGATTATAGGCCTCCATCCTACTCCCACCTTAGCACTTGAGATTGTAGACCTCCATTTTACTCCCTTGGGATCATGGGCCTCTGTCCTACTCTTTTCCCATCAACTCTTGGGATAGATGTGAGTCCCCGAGCTTTCCATCTTAATGTGACCACTTTTGCAACCTTCTAAGTTGGATGTGAGTCCTAGAGTTTTCTTTCTAAATGTAGTAAAATTGAAATCTACTTAGGATAGGCCTCCGTCCTATTCCCTTTTGCTACCTCTGAGTTGGATGTGAGACTCAGAGCTTTCTTTCTCAATGTAGCAAATTTGAAATCTTTTTGATAAAGGCCTCCATCCTATTCCTTTTCTTCTGACTTGGATGTTAGACTCAAAGCTTTCTTCCCCAATATAATTCGTCACCTCTTAGAATGGATGTGAGTTCCCGAGCTTTTTATCGTAATGCGACACCTTTTATTATCTCTTGAGTTGGATGTGAGTCTCTGAGCTTTCCTTCAATAAAGTAAATTTGAAATCTCCTTGGGATAGTCCTCTGTCTTATGCCATTTTGCTACCTCTTGGGTTGGATATGAGTCTCAGAGCTTTCCTTCCCAATGCAGCTTATCATCTCTTAGAATGGATGTGAGTCACTGAGCTTTCCATTCTAATGGGACACCTTTTGCTACCTCATGAGTTGGATTTGAGTCACAGAGATTTCCTTCTGAATGAAGTAGATTTGAAATCTCCTATGGATAGGACTCTATTCTATTCCCTTTCTCTACCTCTTGGATTGGATGTGAGTCTTAGAGCTTTCTTTCCTAATGTAGCTCGTCACCTCTTAGGATGGATGTGAGTCCCTGAGTTTTGTTTCCTAATGTGGAACCCTTCGTTATCTCTTGAGTTGGATATGAGTCCCAAAGCTTTCCTTGTCTATGTAGAAAATTTAAAATTTCCTTTGTGTAAGCCTCCATCTTATTCACTTTTTGCTACCTTTTGGGTTGGAAATGAGTCCCTGAGCTTTCGTTCCCAACGTAGCACCTCTTTTCCTCGATCAACTTTTCGAGTCCCCTTATTTTCCTTCTTGGCCCAGTCTTTTTATACATCCTTAATTCACAAAGTCTTCATAAAATTGAATTAATTTTCCTGAAATCAAAATCTTTTGTTAAAAATTGAGTCGAATATTCATCACGACCGTTGGTATCATGGATGGTTATGTCTGGAAACCTACCTTTCGAGCCCCAGCAGAAGTCCCTGTCTATAACCGAATGAAAGCCTATTTCAATTTCTCATTTCTCTACCCTGAGCATGTTGGATTAGGTAGTTGTGTTGGTTTGTTGATATTTTCGGTCAACACCAATACGTGTGGTGTGCTTGCCCAGCACACCACACTTATTGTGGATTCAAATTTTGACCTCACTTTTGGTTGAGATCTAGTCTCTTCCTTAGAAGACTAGGTTCTAACAATAAGACTTTTTTGTTGACTATTCCTATAAAACTAATAATGGAACTGTCACCATTAGAAATTCTAAAACTCTTTTTTGCTCATCTTGAATTTCCCTATATTGATTCTAACCTCTAACACATAGTATGTGGAGCCAATATCAGAGAGCTCAAGAGGAGTCACCATTGGACTGTTTGGCTTTGGATTTAGCCCTAGGTTGTGTGGTCTTGATTAGTCTTTCACACACACACATGGTACCCCTCACCTTCACTCAAAGCCTAAACCCTTAACTAAATGTGCTTAGATTGATCCCTTACTTTTTTGGAAACTCATGTGGATGTCCCCCAAACCCATAGCCCTAGGCTAGGGTTTGGCTAAGAGCAACACATGGAGGATCCATAGTTAGAGTTCCCTTAGTCTCTTGGCACAAAAAAGGGTAACTTTATGATTAGCATCATTAATTGATGTCATCCTACCCAAATTCTCAATTTATCCTTTTGCCCCCAAACTTTCTCAAAACAACCAAATTACCCATGCAACCCAAAACTTTTAAAAACTACCCAAACTAACCAATTTTGTCCAAATATCATCTTAAACTCTTTCAAACCACTCAAATTGCCCAAAACATTGAAAAATTCAAAAAATTATCAAAATAACCCTAACTTTTTAAAACTACCAAAATATCCCTCGTGGCCCAAAATTTCCCAAAAACATTCAAAATCATTTTAAACACTCCTAAAACCAATCTTGACCACTCATGAAGTCCAATTTGACAAATTTTGATCAAAATAACCAATTTTGATTTAAAGTCCAAATGTCAACGAATTAAACCTCTTAACTCCATAATTTCAACACAATTGATATCCAAAACTCTTCATCACAATCCTTTAAACCAATGTGAGCCATCAATTGAACCAAACCCAAACCCTAGCTGAATCCAAACCCAAGTCTAGCCCAAATGCCGCAAAATTGATCGTCAGCCAAATTCCATTAAATTGAGCTTCAAAATCAATTCAAAATTACCCAATTCCTTTTCCAAACTTCTCATGAAAATCATCCACAATAATTTGGTCAATCACTTAACCAAAACCTAGACCCAATCCAAACCTAGACCCAAGTTCAAACCAAAACCCCAATTTTGAACCCAAACTCAACATTGACTTAACATATTGGAATTAACCCATGATTAATCATTTCCTACCTTGGTCAACACCCCAAGATGATAATCACATCACCTAATGGCCCCAACTTGAGCAATGAGCTAGGTGTCCACCAAATTAAGGAACCATCTTCTAAAATTTGGCTAAACCCATTACCCCATGCAATCAGCCATCACACCTCCAACGTAAACACATTTAAGACTCCCTCTGGCTCCCCTAAAATAGGTAGCTACCTCCGCTATCCTTGTTGACCTGCCTAGTCAACAAAAAACCTTAACCGGAGACAGCCAAGCAAGCATTTGACTCCAAAGTGAGCCCATCCCTTGTCGAAAACTCCTAATGGGTGTGTGTACTCCTTAGCCCTCACTTAAGGCTTATTAGCAACATCCAATCACAACTTGCGCTCTACCCCTTGGCCATGGCTATAAGAGCCACCTCCTCATGGCCAGGACAATAGAGTGCACTAGACCTTGGTGAGGCTCTGCCAAATTACATCGAGAGCTTATCAAAGACTTCTTGAGTTCATTCCAACAATTTTCTAGCCATCATCCCAACTACCTGAGCTCAATTTTAGAGCTCAAATCAAGGGCATCACCCTGCCATCTTCTAAAACTCCTTCACAGCCACTGAAACCCCAAATTTGCTTGCCCCTCAACATCCCCAGACCAAAAGAAGAAGATCCCCGCTAAAGACCCATCTCATAGCCAATATAACCTTGCTCAAGACCAAGGCCTCCCTTACCTGTAGGAGGAAGTTTTGCCAAGAAAATTCACCAGAGTTAGAGGAAACTTCATTGAGATTCTTTGGACTCCACCGAAACTTATACAAGCATTTGATTGAGGCCTCACCTCTCAGACAAAGGTATTGAATTCTTTCCCCCAAATAAAGCTTGATTTGGTCTTTGATGAAGAGAAGTATGATTTCATGCTTTATTAGCCATTTAGATAGGTTCTTCTAGATAGATGAATGTGTAGGATGAAACCCCATGCAATTTTGGTTGAGTGTAGTGAGAGATCTTAAGCATAGAAGGTGAACGGTTCTCGGGCTAGGTCAGTTGGGGTGACCACAGACCGTCCGATCACACGTGTATCGGACGGTGCTGATGCAATCGAATGAGGAAGTGAAACATAAAGCATGGGCCAAGTCGGTCCTGAGTCAAATGGTGGCATCTAGTAGAGTAGTTTTGCATGGAAAATTCAGAGCATTGTAGGTTGATGTGGATAAGTAGTAAAATATGTTATTTTCAATTTATTTTAATTCATAAACTTAAAAAATGCATAACTTGGTGTAGAAAAATAAAAATATTAAAGAAAAAGACGTTCTTGCTCAGTAAATAAAGGATAATGATTTGGAATGAAAATAAAAATTATTTTACATGTCTCTATTTTTTTAATTTATTAAATACTCTTTAAACTATTTTTATTTTAATTAGGTAACAATTAATCACCATGTCTTAAAACTTTTGGAGTTGATCCCTCTTGAGAGTGAGGATGTCTCATGATTTTTTCAAGGTCAGAGGACACCTCTAGCTTTGAAACCCTAATTTTCAAGTTTATTGACACATTTTGTTTAAATTAGTATATAAACTAAAATATTAATAAAATAATATGGGGATTTTTTTGGTAGGTTCACCTTATTCACAGGACTCTAGGAAAAATATAAAATGTATTTTAATGATTGTACATAATTTTCTAATTAATTAAGTGAGTTAAATTCATAAAAATTTTAAATAAATATATTATAATTCTAAAATTATAAAAAAAAATATCGGCACTATACATAGTAACCATTTTAACTCTATAAAAATTTGAAACTCATTTGACTTATATTGATCACTAAAGTTTATTTCATATGTAAAATGGCATTTTTGTATTAAAATAGTTATAACAAATTAACTATAATTAAAAAAATTATGAAATGTGATTTTATGAGTTTCTTGTGATCAGGGGCACCTAGGAAAAATAATAATTATTTTAAAAAAACTAGCTCATTTCTAAGCTACTTTTCAAATTAAAAATAATTGAAAATTACATAAATATAAAAATAAAACAAACTGTTCCATATTGTTCCTTGATCACTTGAGTTAGCCTAAAAATATTTTAAAATAAGGCCACCAAAATAATTTATAATCTTTTTTATTTTATTTGTTTTAAATATAAAAATAAAACAAACTTTTCCAAATTGTTCCTTTAAAATATTTTTCCTAATTTTTCTAATTTAGTTACGCATTTTTAAAAGATAAAAGTATATTTTTGTTAGTTTTTCATTAAAATAATTATAACAAATAAAATAAAAAAGATTATAAAAATGAAAAAGTTTTTTTTCTCTAAGTTCTATAGACTTAGAGAGATTTAATAAAAATATAAAAAGTGATTTTTTAAATTAAATAATATTTTGTATTTTATTAATCACTAAAATCAAGAAATAATTATAATAATTAAAATATAATTTTAAAAGTCATTAAATTTTGTGCTAGAGGTCCTCTAACCTAAATGAACCTCCAATAATTTTTCCATGAACAAAAAGTTACTTTGATTAATTAAATAAATTAACATTTAAAATCCTATTTTTGAGTTAAAAAATATATATATAAATTAAATAAAAATTAGAAAAATCACGTTTCTCCTCTGATATTTTAATTGACCCATGAGTGGGGTAGCATAAAAATTTCAAATTCATTTGAGTTGAATTTAAAGAATTATGAAGTGATAAAGCCATAAAGGGCAAAATGGTAATTATGAAATTTGAGATCCAATTAATATTTAGGCTAATCTAAAAGGTAAATGGGCAATGTATGATCATAATTGACTTTTCTGGATGATTGAAATATAAGGGATAAAGAAGTAGAAACCAATTCCTCACTCTCCCACAACAAGGGTATAATTGTAATTTCCTCAAATTATTATATTTGGAAGTTAATTATATTGGATGATCCTAAAGTAGAGGGCTTAAGCTAGAAAGATAATAACTTATTAGAAGCCACTAATTCATGATGAATATTATGTGTGATCTCTTAATGAGAATTGAATTTCATTTAATTTAACAACTTGATTATTACTAATTAACCCATGAAATTTTAATGGACTTAATAGTGAATTAGGCTTAATCCAATACTGTTTAATGCGATTTAGCAAAAGTAATATAACTAATCACAAATGCTTTGAGAACTCTGCTAGCCCCTCTGAATTTCAGCTGGCTAAATTTCTTAGAAAATCAACTAGCCCATAAAACCTCCATTCATATAATTCATAAATGAAACATCGAGTGATAGTTACCCAAATCATAGGGATAGTTAAGGTATCAAGGTTCACTAAGTATAGGGTGTTTAAATTCATTGAAATTAAATCTAAATTCGGATGATTAATTGAACATTATAATAAGATCAAATGAACTCGAAATGTTTCAAAGAATTTTAAAATTTGTTTAGTGTTATGTCTCAAACATTTTTTAGGATCCTTTGGTTACTTTGAATGATAAGTAAAATTATCATTCTTTGTTCTAGAAAATCATCAATCAAAACTTTTAGGGATTCAACATGTTAGGACCTATAACTCGGTAAATACACCTTAAATTGGTTTTCTTACTTTCTATTCATCCAACTTATTTAATATTATTGTAAAATTATATGTATGTTGTAATTTCTAACATTTCAGTGGGAGAGCAAGAAGATGACAGGTACACCTTTACAATTTTGCAATGCAATTTCCTTTCCTTTTACTTCACTGTATTTTTTACCTATACTTGCTTTACTTACAAAACCCTTTCGAAAACTAAAAACTACAAAACTATTTTAAAAATAAAAATAATAAAATAAATAATGTCAGAAAATGTTCTCTTGAATTTACAAAAGTCCCTCAGATGAGGTAACCCGTGGTTGCTAATGAGAGCTCCTCCCCATTTTAAATGAGCAAGAGCTCCCCATTTTAAATGAGCATAACAACTCATTTAAACTAAGTAAATTCAAAAGAAAATAGTGGTAAACTTTAACCACCCCCCAATAATTATTAAACAAAATCTTTATTTAAACCCTTTGAACCATACACTTTAGGACTGCTACTTCAATGAGAAGCTTGGAGCTAACTTCATGGGTGGTATCTTACAACAGTAGGTGGATCTACAACATCAACTTTCCTTAGAATTAGAAAAATAAGACATAGGATTTTAAATCTTTTTATGTAGTGCAACATAAATACTCACTTCATCTTCAGACCTTTGTACAGTCATGTTGTGTAATTTTAGACCTAACTCATCTTAGGCTCTAGGTTGTCATTCATTACGACATAAACCCTCTTATCTTTTAAGTTATTTGTAATATTGTGTCATACAAACGTAAGCCATAATTAATAACAATTGGTAGAATGAAACATTTAATAATTTTTTCTTCTAAATTGAAGCCAAATCATAGGATAGCTTAGGAATTCACTTAGACTCTCCTCAGAATCTATGACAAGCCCTAGTTTTCTCCCTTCAGATTCCATAACATTGTTCCAAATTTAAGCCTTTCCCATTAAGCATTCCTTAACCCGATCTTTGAAAGTCCCACATTTTGAAATTCTTAAAGGCAATACTTTTCATCTAAATAGAGAGTTTTCTTAAGTGACCTTGGTCATTTAATATGTAATTAACTATATGGGCTTGCCCTTATAGGGAACTTTAAGAACCTAGCTTAAAATAAACCCTATATAACTTTTCATATTCGATAGAGAAACCTGTCGGTCAACATAAATGGTTTCACATACTAAAACGGATGTCATAAATTCTTTATTTTATTTAATTGAACCCCACTATTAAATAATAAGTCTATTCCTTAAGATAGATATATCACTTTTTATGGTGTGCTCTTTTATTTAAACTATTGTTTATACAAAATCAAATCAGTCATTTATTTTAAAAAAAAATTATTACTTTTAAAAACTATATATATATATATATTCGTTTATTTTTCTCTCTTTTATTTTAGAAGGAGTCGCCAGCTTGTCGATCGTTGTATACTTCCCCCATTCAAATAAATTTCCCTCCTCACTCAGATCAATGATTTGAAGAGGAAAGGAACAAAATAAAAAGAGACATACAAAAAAGTGACAAACAAGAGAAAACACAAAACGTGGAGAGCCTACGTATGGTAAACCTCACAAGGATATGTTAAGAGTGTCTGCCCAAACAAGATCAGGCGAAAGCACCCTAAACCGGTATCCGCAAAAGAATACGTACGTAAACTACTCATAATCAGAGATTCAGGTGTTGGTGCCTGTTATGGGGTCAAGAGCACTCCCAAGGGGACGTACCCCACTTGTTTAATTACATCTTATGGGGTACCCAAGAATACTTTTGATAAAATGAGTTTCACTTAGATTATCGTGAAGCTGGGGAAATAGATAATCAAAGAAATGATATTCTATGTGGGAACTATTCCGATGCTTTAAAACTCACACTAAGACATTGGACAGAGAGTGAGTCTCTCACATCCTGAATGGGTAGCGGTTTATTGACACACGGGGCCCACGGAATAACCTAAATCATCTTGATGGGGATATCCAAACACGTAAAAGCACGTTTGGACCATAAGGGCAGAGGACAAATCATCGTATCCCAAATGAGCTGCAGCTCATCGGCATCGGGCCGTTAAAATAATATCAACGAAGTCAAGGAGCGACAGGGCTCAAAGGGGCTCAACAAAAAGGAAGGTAGAGTGATCCTAAAAGGTAGAGGTAACTGGGTTAGGGTACCACGGACCAGTCATTCACAGCTATTAGGACCCTAAGTCTACCTAGTCGTGAAGGTAGTCGAACCAACATGTCCTGAGATCCCAGTCAGCAATCCGTGAATTGTGTCGTCCACGGGAACCTCGGTAGCCTTAAGGTTAAAGGAAAGTAAGTCGGTAGCCTTAAGGTTAAAGGAAAGAAACTCTATCCTATGACTAAAAGCTGGAGTTCCAAGAAATAGGACTTATACCTGCCAAAGTCGCAAGGATGCCTCAGTAAGAAAAAGAAAATGAAAGTTCAAGTACAAAGCTGGATAAGCTCCAAACAAAAGGACTTACATCTTGTCTGGGTCAGGGAGCCTTCTAACACCCTAGGCACACTAGACAACCACCTTTAAAGAGGTATGCTGGGCCAGTCTGGTTGGAGAAGCACGGAGACTCCTCCACGGGACATGCAAATATGATGCAATTATCTAGAGCGGTCCTTAAGTATTGTGGAGACCTTATTAACATATGTAGGAAAGTAAATGTTACAATTTTTAATTCTTGAAGATTTTAATCAAGTAAATGTTGCATTTTTAAATCCTGAATATTTTAATCCTAAATTTTAAATATCTTTAATATTTTATTTAGGATTTTATAGAAAATTAAGAATTTAAGTCTTAAAGAGCCTATGTTCCATCGTGAAATCCCAGATAAACCACAAAAAGAAACAAGAAAAATAAGAAATAAGAAAAATACTTGCAAGTGCAAGCATGCAATATGATGCAAAAAGCAAAACAAACCAAATTAAAATAATAAACAGGCTGGTGCCACTAGGTAGGCAAAATATCCATGAAAAGAAAGGGCGGTCAGACTTCACATATACACGCCCGGTCCTAATTCTATACATCAATATAAAATGCACAATTAAGATACGGGGTACCAGATTCTGCTCCTGGTCCCCTCCATGTGGTTCCCACGCTAAATGTCTTGGAACCCGTGCCCATATCTTATTTCTGTTATAGGAATCTCCTAGACTCTAAAAGTACATAGAGAAAAGAAAAAGACTCAATCCTGCATGAAAACAAGTGTCTGCGGGAAAGCTCACATGCAAATAATGTATCATGAGCCATGGCATAAAAGTGGGGGAGCTAATAGCACCTGCAAGGAAAAGAGTCATAAATCATTACTTGCTCCCCCCATAGCGGTGCATGTGTGTGTATATAAATAGGCATGGCTCCCTGCAGAAAAACACCCTAACAAATTACCACACATATGCAACATGCAGTCACATCACAAGCACAATACAAAACAAAGATGTTTGGCTAGGGAAACCAATCCAGCAGAGAACAATAGCCAGACATCAAAAATTCAACCATAAACACCCAAAATCCTAGCCTAGCACACCATCTAACGAAAATTGCATCAGTCTAGTATCTAAGTGCGGGGTAAGTCTGGGTATAGTATGACTTTGACGGGGTCATTATACCTGCCCCATCCTAAAGATCCAAAGGATCTAAAGGGTGTTACGAAGAGTGGTGACACAAGTTAGATCTATTAGATCTTTAGCACAGTCATACTCGTGTCAATCCCAATGACTTAACTCGCATTGCTCACCGGGATCAACCCAGTAAGCAATGCTCATTAAGGCATCGCAACCGACATGGGATCACTCTCTTAACGAGCCTGGCTCGCTATCCATGAAAAAATTAAAATGCAAATGCAAACAGTCATGTGACATAAGTGATGAATGTACCGTGAGGCAGTGACTCAAGAAAAGGTGGGCATGCGGTGGAGGCAGTGACCCAAATAAATGGGTGTGTCGTAGTGGTAGTGACCCGAAGAGTATGCGTATCGTGGAGGGAGCGGCCCGACGAATGTTGTGCCAAGGAGGCACTGCGATGAGCGTGTCGTGGTGGCAGCGGCGCGAAGGTGTGCTGAGGCAGCAGTGACCAAAAGGGATGGGCGTGTCGTAGCAACAGTGGCTTGAAGAAAGTGTGTCGAGGCGTTAGTGACCAAAAGAGATGGGGGTGTCGTGGTGATAGTGGCCCGAAGAAGTGTAACACAAGCAAATTATAATGATCATGCAATCAAACACATACCAGATGCAACATGCATACAGGCAGGAATACAATATAATGCAAAAACAAACATGCAGGCAAACAAACAAACATGCTAACAATCAATTTTCATTTTGCTGAAGTATTGGATCAAGTGCCTATTTATGTCATATTTATGAAATAAATTTTCAATAAAAAAGGAAGTGTGGAGATCATGAGATTGTTGCACTAAGTGAAGACTGTAGTGTAATAATTCAGAAAAAGCTTCCTCAAAAACTAAAAGAACCTGATAGATTTATTATTCCATGTATGATAGATGAAATATTATGTGAAAATGTTTTATGTGATTTGGGAGCTAGCAATTAACCTTGTGCCATTATCGATATTTAGAAGGTTAGGTTTAGGAAAAATTTCACCCACTACTATAACCATGCAATTAGTTGATCAATCAATTACTTATCCTAAAGGGGTTATAGAAGATTTATTTGTGAAGCTAGATAAAGTTATGTTCCCTTTTAATTTCATTATTTTATATATGGAGGAAGATAAACAAATACCAATCATTTTAGAAAGACTTTTCTATTCCACTCGACAAGCTATAATAGATGTACAAAAAAGGAAGTTAACCATGAGATTTAATGACCAAGAAGTTAATTTTAACATTTTGAAGTCAATAAAAAGTCCAGTAAAAGAAAAAGATGATGAATTTTACAGAATGGAGACTATTGATTATTTAATTGATAACCATTTTCGAGAAATCTGTGAAATTAAAACATAATAATAAGAACTGGAGGATAAGAATGAGACTGATTTTAAAGATAAATCAATTGAGATAAACACTTAGTATTCAAATTATGTTTAGGAAAGTTTTGAGATTTTAGACATTGTTGAAAATAGTAAATTTCTTATTTCATCTATTGAGAAACCTCTTGCACTTGAGATGATGGTTCTCCCTACACATTTAAAGTGTGCTTTTCTAGGAAACTCATCAAGATTACCTGTTATAATATCCTCAAACTTAACCGAATATCAGGATGAAAAATCAATGGAAACATTAAGAAAATATAAGAAAGACTTTGGATGGACATTAGCAGATATTAAAGGAATCAGCCCTTCAATTTGTGTGCATAATTTTTTAATGGAATATAATCATAAACGTGGGTTAGATCCTCAGAGGAGATGGAATCCTATAATGAAAGATGTTGTTAAAAAGGATATTTTAAATTGTTTGTATGCTGGAATTATTTATCCTATTTCTGACAGTGCTTCAGTTAGTCCAATTCACCGTGTCCCTAATAAAGGGAGAGTGACTATAGCTCTTAATAAACAAAATGAATTAATTTCAATAAGACAAGTCACTGTGTGGTGAAATTGTATTGATTATAGAAAATTCAATCTCACCACAAGAAAAAATCACATTCCTTTACCTTTTCTAGATCAAATGTTGGATAGGCTAGCTGGGCATTGATCTTTTTGCTTTTTGGATGTATATTCTGGGTATCACCTAACATCCATAGCTCCTGAGGATCAAGAGAGGAGAACACTCACAAGTCATTACATAAACTCACAAGTCATTACATAAATCATTACATAAATTTTTCTTTTAGAAGAATGTCTTTTGGTTTATGTAATGCACCTACAACTTTTCAATGGTGCATGATGTTATATTTCTATGATCTAATTGAGAAATGAATTGAGGTTTTTATGGGTGACTTATTATTTTTTGGAACCTTCTTTGATTCATGCCCAAACCATTTAATAAGAGTTATGAAACACTATGAAGAAACAATTTTAGTTCTCAATTGAGAAAAATGACAATATATAGTTGCAGGAGGAATCATTTTAGGGCATAAAATTTTTGAAAAAGGCATGAAAGTAGATCCAGCAATATTATAAGTGATTACTGAACTACCACCTCCTATCAGAGTGATAGGAGTCAGAAAATATTTAGGACATAATTTATTTTATAGGCATTATATTAAAGAATTTTATAAATTTGCTAAGCCTCTGTGTAATCTTTTCGAAAAAGATGCAATATTTGATTTTAATGAGGAATGCCTAAATGTCTCCAATTTGTTAAAGAAAAAATGAATCACTGCACCTACTATTGTTTCACTTAATTGGGAAAAAATCATTTGGTTTAATGTGTGATGCATGTGATTATGCTATCGGGGTAGTATTGGAGCAAAAATATGATAAGATTTTTAAAGTTATATACCATGCTAGTAAAACTCTTAATTAAGCTCAAACAACTTATACTAATATTGAAAAGAAATTTTTGGAAATAATATATGCATTTGATAAATTCATATCTTATGTAATTTGAGCTAAATGTATTGTGCATACTGATCTTTCTGCTATAAAATATCTGATGCTGAAGAAGGATGCAAAACCAAGGTTAATAAGATGGTTCTTTCTGATGTGGGAGTTTGATTTTCAAGTAGTAGTTGATTTTGTGGTAGCCGATAGAAAAGGAACTGATAATCAAACTGTTGATCATCTATCTAGGCTAGAATAAGAAGATATAGTGATTTTGATATTGAAATAAATGAAAATTTCCTTGATGAACAACTATATATTATTACTAAGTGGCATGTTCTGTAGTATGCTGATATAGTTAATTATATAATTAGTAATATTTTACTCTACAAATTACAAGCTACCAGAAAAAGAAGTTCATTCATTCATTCACGATTAAAGATTTTACTTTTGGGATGACCCTTATTTATATAAGAAATGTAATGATCAAGTTATTTGAAGATGTGTATCATTTGAAGATGCAATTAAATTCTAAAATCTTGAATTCCTTGGCCACTTTATTCAAAGATGTTAATATTTATGTGAAAACATGTGATATAAGTTAGAGAGTATGCATTATTTCTAAAAGGAATGAAATGCCCCTATATTTTACTTTGGAAGATGAAATTTTTTATTTATGGGGTTTGGATTTTATGGGACCCTTTATATCATCTTTCAAAAAAAAAATATATTTTAATAGCTTTGGATTATATTTTGAAGCACATTAAAGTTATTACATTACCTCATTGTGATGCTTAAATCTTTGCAAAATTTTAATAAAAAAATATTTTCACTAGATTCAGAATACCGAGAGCGACCATTATGGATTGGGAAAGTCATTTTAAGAGCTTAAGAATTGAATAATTAACTAAGAAATATGGAATTAAACATTGAATTTTCACAACTTATCATCCTCAAACCAGTAGTTTAGCAGAAATATCCAATCAAAAAATTAAAAGAACATTAGAAAAGACTATAAATCCAAATAGGAAAGATTGATCTGCTATACTTGATTATGCATTATGGGCTTAAAGGACTACTTAAAATACTCCTATAGAAATCTCACCATATAGGCTCATAATTGGAAAGGCTTGTCACTTTTAAGTTGAACTAGAGCATAAAGCATATTTGGTTGTTAAACAATTTAATTATAATATGAAGGACACAAGTATTAAATGATTATTGCAGGTAAATGTGCTAAAGGAAATTAGAAATGAATCTCCTGAGAATGCAACTATTTATAAAGAAGAGATGAAGATTTGGCATGATCCAAAAACTTTAAGAAATGATCTCAAGCCTGAACAAGAAGTTTTATTTTATAATACAAGACTGAAATTATTTCTCAAAAAACATAAATCCAACCCAATTTGGGCCTATTATTATAAAAAAGTCTGTTTGTATAGTGTTGTTGATATTAATGATAAAAAATGAAAGAACATTTAAGATAAACAGACACAGATGGAAATCTTACATATGTGGAAACAAGCCTTCATATGAAGAAGCCCTGATGTTGGTTCAACCAGAGTAAAACATTGGATATGTCAGGCTGATGACGTTAAACCATGTGCTTCGTGGGAGACAACCAATGGTTTTTTATGTGGATTGATTGTTGTTGTTATATGGACCATTTGATGTAGTATTGAGAACTACAAGATGTAAGAAGGCACAAAACACTAATTAAATGATCAAAATGAGATTAGGATGATAAAATTGGATGCAAGGCAAAATGGTGTCTATTTGGGCACTAACGCCTAAGCATTGAAACTTGGTGCCTAAGCGCTAGTTTGAAGTGGGGTTGGCGCCTAAGTGCCAAAATTTGGCGCATAGGTTCCACAGTTTAAATTGGTATACCACCCCTTGGCTGTTTTAACCCACTTCTTTCCTTTAAAACCACTATAAACTAGCCTATGGAACCTGACCCTTTAGTTTTAGGCGTGATAGAGCATATTTGGAGAAGGAATTGAGTGCTAACTTCATTTTCTTATACCAATGGTGAGTAAGAGCAATGGTGGGGCTGATGGAAGGAAGTTCATGCACAAGGACACTGAGCATACTTCAATGGGTTCATTGCATTTAACCATGATGGAATTACAAAGAAAATTACGAAGGGTGAGAATAAGATTTTGAATCTGCATACTAAATTGAACGACATCTCTTACCAATTCAAACATTTGGATTAACAACATAAACTCCAGTTCAATCATTTGCATGATTTTAGGAGGCGCAAATGAGGATATATTAGAAGAACAACAGGATCGAACAAATTCTTCTGATGACTTTTCATGCTACCCTTTTTAAAACTTGTTCATGCATCGAGCTCAGATGAATGAAAAGGTAGAGGAGAATAACATTCATAATTATTAGTAGTCAGAGGTTTGTGTGAGAAAAATCTATTGCTTATTGTGCTTGATTATCGTGCCGACTTTTGTCTATAGGTGTCTCTAGTTCTGAATATTTGGTATTTATGTTTATATTTGATTTTCCTGTTTTTCCTTATTGTTATGTTGTTTGTATCAAACCTATGTCTTCGTTAATGAATTTGAATTAAGTTTGTGAATGTAACTTTATGGTGTTAGTGTGCTTGGATCACTTAGATAGTTAGTATATAGGAGTTTAATACTTGTGCAATTGAAAGTTGGGAGCTTTTTAAAAATTAACTAATAATTAAATGATGTTAAATCATTCTAATTAGTGTTTAGAGGCCTTGAGTTTGTAGTGATTACACTTTAAAATATCAAAAAAAATCAAAAAATTAAAAAATGTGGGTTTGGTGCCTAGGCACCAGAATCTTGTACTTAAGTGCCAGTTTACCATGAAACAATACCTTAGTGCCAAATTTGCTAAACCACCAAATCAGTCCAAAAAATCGTGACATGGATTGGTTTGACACCATTTTTGTGTCCGAAGCTTCATCTTCTTCTTCTATTCATATAGAGGATTTCATAATTCTTCTCCTTGCTTGCAAAATTTGGCAATTTAGAGCCTAAAAACCTTGGATTTCTCTTTCTCTAGGTAAGATCTACACTTTGCCTATGAAATTTTCTTCTTTCACCATGAATTACTTCTAAATTTTAAAAATACCGAAAATCTCAAAAAATATGAATAGAAAAGGTTAAAATTCATGGTAGAAGAGTTTGTTTCTTGAAAATGCTTGTAGAAGCCTTTAGAACTCATATTTAGAATTTATTTGGTTTTTTACTTAATTTTGTGATGACTCCAAAAACAAAGAGAGGAAAGGGGAAAGAGGTATTCAAAAATAAGAAATTTGTGAATTTTAAAGCATAAGACCGAAACAATGAGTTTCTGTTATCGATAAAGTTTATAGTGGAGCGAAGTTTTCCTACTCCTGGTGGTGTTGTGGAAAATTTAATTATTGCTCATCGTTGGGAAAGTTTATGCTACTTTACTGCTATTGAAGTTATTTCTATGGTGTGAGAGTTTTTTGCTAATCTGCTTCAAGCACTAGGTTGCTACTCTTTTTTTGAGAGGAGTTGAGTTCACCCCCCGAGAGGATCAATGCATAATATGAGTTTCCCCCTACTTTGGTTTGCTACTATTTAGATTTCAAGCCTCCTAAGTTGAAGCTTGATGAGATCATTGCATTCTTTACAGTTGAGCATGGAGCATGAATATTTAAGAACGGGCATAAAGTAAATTTTTTTTCTTTTATTCTTAATGGCCTATCAAAAGGCTATCATTATTTCATTTCAGCTTGACTGCTTCCTACAAATCGTTTATACGATGTGACCAGGGAGAGAGTCATTCTAAAATACTGCATTCAAGGTATGAAACCTATTGATGTTGGCTCTCTCATCTACAAAGCTATTTTCATGTCCACCAGAGCTAGTACTTTTGTAGGTTTGGGTTACCCATCACTTATCTTTACTATTTAAAAATACTTTGGGGTTAAATATGAGATTTGGGAAGAGCTACTGTAGCCACTAAAGCCTATTTTTAAGGCTAATGTGCACTTATATGGAAGATCATGAAGTAGAGATTCTGACATTCCATCTAAATCAGCTTTGAGACCTTCTACCTCTAGTACTTTGACTCATTTACCTATTAGTTTTGACACTATGATAGGGCATTTGCATATACAGTAAAGCATACTTTCTACACAGTGTCACCTTCAAAAGAATGAAGAATATTGGGATCATTTGGAACAATATTTGAAGCACAAAAGTGAGTATGAAGCAAGTTTCAATGCTTCTCTTCTGAGCTTTTTGAGAGGAGACCAGAGTGTAGAGTTCCCTGCTTTTATTCCTTATCTGATGTTTGAGCACCATGAGGCCATGGATCAGGATGTTGATGATGATGAGGAGGAGGAGGAGCAGTGACTCTAATGTTTTCTTTACCTACCCTTAGTTATAGCTGCCTTATAGTTATTTTGATTATACAGAACATTATTTTACTTATGTGTACCATTGATGTGTATTTTGGACTTTTAACTTTTTATTGCACTACTATTTTTCTTTTGTTGCACTTAATATAGATCTTTTAGTACTGCTTTTGTGTGGTAATTGTTCTTTATTTTTTACTTTTCATGCTAAACTTGTTTAATTTAGATTTACTTACTGCTACAAACACTTATTTTTACTACTTATACTTACTACTTGTACTTGTATTATTTTTGTGTATGGAACCCTGTTATATTAGTTAAACAGTAATTTTTTTCTCTCTTCATACTTGTTTTGTATAATGTTTTAAACTATTTAAAAATTCAAAATTGGTGAAGGGAGAAACACTTTAAAAATTAAAATTTATTTGTCCTCAAATAAAGTATATTTAAAAATTAGTCTAACATAACATATGGTATGTGGTGTTATTTTTAAAATCCATATTTTTTTTTTATTATGAATGTTATAGTAAACTAAGTAAAAACTCTTAGTGATTAAGGATAGCTATGAAGTTAAGATATTTAGTATAGAAGTATAGGAATATTCTAATACTTTTCAAAGTAAGAAATATTGTATTGAGAAATATTGTATTTTCGAAACACAAATGATCTTAGATTTAGACTTTAGAAAGAATTTCATAATCTCTGAAAAATTATTTTTGGTACCAAGTTAAGAAATGTGAGAAGTTTTTAACTTTAGGAAGAGGATATTGAAGTTCAAAATCATTATAGGTTATTCAAATATAATAATGTTAACATGAATAAAAAATTAAAAGAAAGGATATCCTGAAAAAAAAACAAGAAAGAAGAGAAAAGTAAAAATGAATAAAATGTGAGGAGAAGCTTGAGGAGATGCATAATTAAAAATTGGCTTCACTTGAATTATCTTAAAGGAAGAAACTTACTTACACTTTTGAGCTTATTCTTATTTTTAAATGTGTTAGTCAAATCCTTACTAGTAGAGTTCTCATATAATTCTAACTTTAAATCTACCAAAGATTCCTATGTCTTACAAACTACAACTATTTTTGAAATGAATAGAAAATCAAAATTCTTACCTTAAGTACTAGTTTTTCTTCATCCTTAGTTCTATCCTGCGCTCTTGAATATTTTTCTAAATGTTTTACTATCACCTTAAAATTTTTATCTTTAAAAATAAATTTTATCCTGCTTTTTAAGAATATTATGCTTTATTGGAATGTATTTTGTGTGTTTTTTATTTTAAGTACAAGAGATGAAGTTTAAAAAGAAATATGAGCAAAAATGGAGCAAAATAAAGTCAAATAGAGCTAAGGAACAAAACATAACCTGGCGCTTAAGTGCCAGGTACTTAAAAGGAGCTTCTAAAAGTCTGGTTCCTAGGCGCCACAGTTAGGCGCCTAGGTGCTAAAAACTGTTTGGACTTCTGTGAAATGCATTCAAATTAATTTTGAAGAGGTGTTTGAAACAATTCTCGGTCATTTTAAGAGCTTTATTCAAAGACACAATGGGATGGTGGAAAAAGAGTTTTTGGAGAAGGTTTGTTGAAGAAGGCTTTTGCATGAGGCTCTCTTTTAGCGTGTGTGGGTCTGGAGTGAGTTGGAGTGTGTGTGAGAGTATTTATAGTGTGTGTTTTGGTGTGTCTACGAGAGGAAGGTGTCAAAAGAACTTCAAAGGATTTGCTTGAGAAGAAGTCTCAGATAAGTATTTTGTATTTGTGTTTAAGTTTTGTTTTATCGTGAATAAATTTTTTTAAAATAAAAAACATGTTATGTTGTGTTATCCTTATGACATATGAGTAGTTTACTTTATCTTTCTCCTTACAATAATAAGTAATCATGTATAGGATTAAAATTGTTTAAGATTTCTCTTATTCCATACTTGTGATGTTTCATTACTTTGTACTTGATTTACATTTTCAGTCTAGCCAATAAAATGTTAAAACCTATTGTGAATCCATAATCACCTGAAAGAGCTATGAGTTTCTCAACTAGTAAGAATCACATTGATCTCATGGATGAGAAGGTAATCCATGGGTTAGTGCAAATAGATAGAGATATAAGTTTTTATGTGCGTAAATTGGTGACTCTAGAGTAATAAGCTAGAGCCTTTATTAGTTTTATCTAGTGTCAAAACCTAATGACTGGTTAATCTTCTAGAAAGGGCATGGTTGGTAATTAAGAGGTGAAATATTAGAGTCTATCTAGTATAACTTGCAAATTAGGAACTTACTCTAGGTTAGCAGAAGTTCTTTATGCACTCGAGAGAGGGTAAAGAATAGGTATGCTCCCATTTGGCATTTTAATTTTAAACATTTTATTTTTACACTAGTTATGATTTCGATGCATGGGGAAAAACTTTTAAATAATATGAATTATTCTTCATAAAATTGATTTAAAATCTCTACATTTTATTTAAGCTTTGAAATAGAACTTTATAGCTTTTTTTACACCTAAAATTGCTACCATATTTCCTAGATTATTGTCTGATGTTTATGTTAAATTTTATTAAGTCTATAAAAGAAGTATTGGGATAGAAAGATTTTCACCTTCTTTGTGGGATCGATAATAGAGTTTTAAAAGAAAATCATTTGTTACACGAAACAATATGTATACTTACATAGTACCCATAGTGTCTAAACTATTTATCAAATTCTAAGTTCTATAACTTATCTAATGTACACACCAGGCTCAAAAATATATTGGATCAATTTTTTGTCCATCTTTTGGAAACTAAATAACATCGCAATTGCTGGTCAAGCAATCATCGTGCCTTGTGTCGCTTCACCCTCATAGTTGGGGACTCGAGCCACTAGAAAGTAACATGTCAGTGACCTTTAACTTTGTTGCCTATTTGATGTCAGAGCTCTAACCATTGGTAGAGAGATGATTGTGATGTGACATATAGAGACCCATTGTTTAGTCAATATCATAAGAAAACATGTCGATTGTATTGCTTTTTTGTGTTGCAGTATTTATTTCAAATATTTTCATACCTATCACACATGTTTTTTTTCTTTGTCATTCAAAGCATGGCTTGTGAGATATGTTGGTGTGTGGTATGTATACCAAGAGCTTGGAGCAAGTGGTGGGGACTCCTTAAGACGTCACGAAGGAATAGCCCCTCTGACTTAATGCATTTTCTTGCTAGAGTCCTCTAGGTCTAGATGTTAGCGGATTTAGGTTAGAATGTTTGTGTGCAAAAGAAAAGCCCTATATGTTATGTGCTTTGTGATCCCCCTACAAATAAAAGATCAAAACTTGCCCTTTTATTTTTTGCCCTAAATCTAAAAGCCAAGATTGTAGAAATCTTGCATTTGCTACGATGAATTCATTCATGCAATTGGAAGAACGGGACTTGCTTTTTGGTTTTGGAGAATGGAAGGTCTCACAATTTTGATGTTCTTTAGACCACAAAAGTTTTCTCCTACAAAAATCTTTTATGTCATGAAGATGGAGGTAGGTCACCTCACATGACAAGCGGTTGGTACTCCTTATTACCATCCTACCATAGAATCCTATGAGGCATCTTGGATGAGTCCAATTTCTTGGCAAACTTCATTTGTCTCATTTTATGCAAGCGTATGAGTTCATATTTCTTGTACTGCTTGATTTTTTAAAATTTCATACTAAAATTAATCTTATTTGCATGCATTATTGATCAGCCGAACGTCCTTTCTCACTTTATCTATATCATCATCAATTCAATCAATTGGTCACCACCTGGCTAATAGACTTGATCACATTTTTGTTATTCAATTGATCATCCACCATTAGACAAATTGTTTCTTCTGACCATTTTGATGACCCAATCGATCGACTGCCATTAGAAGGATCTATTTAATTTAACCTTTTTTGTCAGCTTGACCAATTGAACATCATTGATCAGATTTGTTCCTCCAACCACCCTTCTGTCAACTAAAGTGATTGATTGTAGTGTCTTGATCAACTCGATTAAACTTTTTCATCAGCTCAATCGATTGATCACCAAAAATTTGATTAGTTCATTCGACCCTTCCCAAGGCTCGACTAACAGGTGATAGCAACAAAAATTGATTGATTAACCACATCTACAGTTTAATCGATCAACCATCCATAGCTATATCATATTGATCAATTCCACTTGAAAGTCTTATGATTACATGCTTGTCTCATACTGTTTTCATAAAATCATTCACAACTGCACCCCTAAGTGCACTTGTGAACTTTCTTCGCCATTTAGTTTTAGTTGGTGTCTATTTTCCACCTGTGGGCAACACTTTGTTTTGGTCTTCTTCACATTCTCAATTGTGGTCATGTGTTACACTCTCAGGTGTTTGCACTTACACTTGTGCACCTTTACATGTGTGCTTGCAGAACATATTGTATGTTTAGATTCATGTGTTTATGTTATATGGGTAACTATTCTTGCACACTCACCTTTGACACGCTCGTGTCTTCTCTAGGGATGGCTTACAAATCAAGCCTACACATTGTGTGATCTCCATTAACAAGTCACTCCTCCCACAATCATTTTCGACACTCACGTGTCTTCTTAGAGTCATTGGTCCTCTCACACTTACTCTAAAAATTCATGTGTCTTTCTTGGGTACACGGCTCTCACCAAGCTCAAGCTAGTCTCCTCAGCCTCCGAACCTATCTGGTACATGAGCCGAGTAGCCACATTCATTGTGACAACACCCCACACTATCATGAGCATATTCCTTGCTTAAGAAATGTGTCTGCTTGTTTTCTTGATTGATGCACCATATTTTGTATGTTTTTTTTTCATTTGAATGTGTTTTTGGTCATTTTTGGGGCAAGTTTTAATTGCACCCGGTGATGTCCTATAACCTAGGTGGCTAAGCACAATAACACTTATGTGTCATAATCACTTTGCATCTACATGTGTTGTCTCGATCTTCTCGATACTGAAATTGGTACAATAGCTGAGTGACACCCTGTTCGTTATAACGCGACAGCTAGTGCTACCCATAAGAATGCATTGATGGGCAATACCAACTATCACACTGTAACTAGCATGTGTACGTTGTTTTAAGGTTCCAAGGGGTCTAATGGGTGCCACTTAAGATTTTATTTTTTTATGAGCTATTTTGAAGTATAAATATTTACATTTTTATTACTCTATTGATCAAAATTTCAAAATATACTTTCAGAATACCTGGATATCTAGCTTAGATTATATTTTAGAACCTGCATCTAGTGGTAGGTCTTTAACTCCTTGAATCCCTAGATCGGGACTGGAGACAGCGACTCTGTCAAAAAGTACAGCAACCTTCTAACTTAAATCTGTACTCACTTAGATGTTGTGATAGAAAATAATGTTATATGGTGTACTAGGCTAAGAGGAGGGTGGTAGGAATTGGTTTTTGATGTCCTTCTTATAGTTCTCCTTTGGTTTGGTTTCGATAGCCTGAAATCACTTTTATGCTACTTTGAGTATTTACTAGGTTTGAGACATGCACACTACCATCTTAATGGAAATTTTCTTATAGAGAGCATGCTTAAGACACACACACTTGTAACAAGGAGGAGTAAGTAATGATTTGATCACTAACACTTTTCTGCAGGTGTTGTTAAGCTGCTCCCACCAGGCATGGCCCATATGCATGACATGTAGGTAGCTTTATGTACTAACCTTATTTTTATACAATTCAATTCTTTTTTTACTTTTACAATGTATTTTTTTGAGTCATTAGGAGAGTTTGTATTAGAAATAAGGTACAAGCACGAGTTCCAAGTTGACAGACAAAAGAAACTATGTGACATGGACCAAGAGCTATTTACTAGTATCACGTAACATAGTTTTAAATCTCATTAATGACTAGAATAGGATCTAGTGTGTACATATATGATTCCTGACCACCTTATATCATTTTAGGGATATGTTGCCAACCCAACGGGACCTGACCTTTTATATATTTTTTTTATTTAGCTTTCTTTACCTTTTTGTTTATTAAGTGTAATTGCTAATTCTACCCTTTCTATCTTGTGGATTGAGTGGGAATCATGTGAATCACCTAGGCTCCTTAGGACCAAAGGTTATAAATTTTCTATAGAATCCTAAAAAAGATTAAGATTAATAAAAATATAGGATTTTAAAACTCAGAATTTTAGAAATCTATACTTTATTGTTATGAAGTTTTCATGTCATATTTTAAATGGGTTGCATAGCATGGCCTCCTATCAAGTCAGAATTAATAGGGCCTCCACACTTATGAATTATTAGAGAATGACATTGTACTTGCAGGTCCTTATATGAAGTTCTCATGCTTCTTCAACATAACTAGCCCAGCATAGATTTTAGCTTAGTTGATTGTCTAGTGCTCTTAGGGTGTTAGAGGCTTCCCCAAACCAGACATGGAGTAAGTCATTGATCAGATTTCTTCGT